>NC_041385.1:100762531-100833697 GCF_002162155.2 Triticum dicoccoides
AGAGCACTCGATGTATCGGTGTGTTTGGGGGGGGGGAGGGAGGAGGCAGAGACCTAACTAGAGAGGTAGATCGACTCGTATATGTGTTGAGAAGGAGAGACCGAGGTATGTCATGAGGGAGACCGATCGACATCCATACATAAGTGAGGGACGGGAAATAGGTTGGGACAGAGAGAGGGGGGAGAGAGGGAGAGGGGTAGAGTGCTGGATGGGTGGTGGAGTTGCTTCTCGAAGATGGTGGGAGAGGCTTAATAGAGAAACTGAGGGTAGAACTGCAATATTATCATTAAGAGTGAGGATATGTATCTGTGTGTGGGTCTGTGTGGTAGATGTGTCGGGAGGCATGCATGGATGTTGAAGGGGGACCATGTGTTTGGTAAGCAGACCTAACTAGATTCGTGGATCAATTGTTGTGTGTCGGAGGAAGGGAGATACATAACGAATGAGGTAGATCGATCGACGCTTGGGGGGAATGAGTTATAACGACCTAGCTAACTAACAACTCACAGTTGAATATCAAACAATATAAACCATACTATGCATCAAACAATCTCACATTTTATTTGAATTTATGATAATGTGTGGCATTTGCAGCTCACAACTATATATCGAACAATCTCACATTTTATATAAATTTGTGATAATCTATGCTATTTGCACCTCACATCTAAATACTTTTAGGCCTAGGGGGCGGGGCACCATACATTATGTGATAAACACATATACATATGAGACATGGTTTAGATCATGAAGATTTAGCTAAAGCTTGAAATGTACTATGATTTGAAATCAACATAAAGTGGATTCAAAAAATCGAGTTCGAGCTCATATAGTACACATAATTCATATCTAACTCGACACTAATCATGTGGTGTGTTGAGAAGATAATATACAAACGATGGTTTAACTTGACAATAATGATGATTGTAGATCTTATTAAAATAGATAATTGAATTCAAATTGTTTAACTTGATAATCGAATTCAAACCGCGCCTTGTTACCCCGAAATATTTAAGATATATCTTTGTCTCATTGTGCTCTGAAAACTCCCTCAATCTCAACCCGCACCTAGCTATCCCAAAATTACAACGCGCGCGAAAACTCTCACCTCCTAAGAAATCCCGACACGTGAAATGCCTGTGATACCGCTGAACCGAAAGAACTGCCTAGCTCAAATAGGCGGTGGTATTTTCGTAACTTACCCCACATTTTGTACAATCGCATCCCTAAGCCATGGTTTTCCCCCTCACATCCCATCCGCCGACCCATTCGTACACCGAGGCCGCAAAAACCCGTGAAGCCCCACACCCTCCTCCGTCCGCCACCTAGCTGGAGCCTCTTCCCCCATGATGTCGTCCACAGCAACACCTCGACATCCCTCATCGACCGCACCAGACGAGGATCCTTCATCGATCTCGTCGTCCCACCGGTTCGTCCACCCCATCCTGCACCTCCAAGGAGCTGCCCCGATGTTCCCCTCGTCTTTCATGCCACCTACATTCACACACTACCATCTTCACCTGCACCACCAGAAGAGCAGCATCATCACTGATTCCTCGGATGAAGGTGAGGCCTAATCAGCGCTACCAAAGAGGTTCTACACTAATCGCCGCATTTTCTTCTTGATTCGATCTCACCGTGCTGCCGGCGCTCGGTCCCGAGCCGGCATGGCGCGGTTCCATCCACAGTGGCATCACCGGCCACTTCCTCCACGGCATCGCTCCCACGGTGGTGATGTCCACATCAGTAGGAGCTGCTGCTTCTTTGGCTCCTGCTTGTGTTGCTGCTATGTTGTTGCTCTCGATGCCCTGCCTAGTCTGCTCTTGCTCACGCTGCTTCTCTAGATCTTGATATTACTTGCACTGTTGATCTACTCTTGTGCACGTTGCTGCTGCACAAGCAGCAAATCCTGCTCTCCCTCGAGCCCCTGCAGCTGCTACCTGAGATGCTGCTACACTAGCAGCTGCCCCGGCTCTCGCACACGCTGCTGCTCTGGGAGCTGCTGCTGCTACTGCTTTTCTGCTACCAGTGCCTTCAGTTTCGACAGTAAAATCTAGTTTTAGCAGTTAAATTTAGTTTCAATAGTTAAATTTAGTTTCGACAGCAAAATTCAGTTTTGACAGTCAATTCAGTTTCGACAGTTAAGTTCAGAGATGAGCGGCTCACGATTTTAAATTGTCGGTGTACAGAAGTAGGGGTTCTACTCTAAACCCCTCTACTTGTGTACGGGTAGTCAGAGCCACGCCCAAGGCCACACTTGGCAAGGCAAGGGAAGGAGGCCGAGGCCATGATGGTCAAAACAACACCAAGACAGAGACATGGAGAGCAAGAGGGCGTAGTGGGTTCCCCAGGCAAGACCCTTGCCAGGGCGGCCTCCACGGCCCCGGCAAGGACCTTGCCAGGGCAGCTTACCCAACCATGACGGGGCGCATCACCCTTGAGCCCAAGGCTTCCAATACGAACAACCACATTGGGACCAACCTCGGGAGGCGCCTCCATGATGACATGCAGATCTTTGTGAAGATCATGAACACTCCAAGACAGATGAGGATTAGAAGATGACAAACCTCAGCGAGATCCTCGCTGAGGAAACCCATAAGACCTCCGGCAAGATCCTTGCAGGGGACGACTATGACGCCACGGCAAGACTCTTGCCAGGGCCTCGTCAAGGCCCTTGCCGAGGACATCCGCAGGGCCACAGCCAGGCCCACGCCCAAAAATGTTTCCACCACCGCTCCCATGTAGATGCCAGCCCACCAGCTAGGAAGGCGCCTGCGTGTCGACGTGAGGCGTCCAAGCCAACTCAGCGAGTGCTGATACGGCCATTTTGCATCATGCTTTTATGTCAATATTTATTACATTATGGGCTGTTATTTCACGTTATGTCACAATACTTATGGCTATTCTCTCTTATTTTACAAGGTTTACATGAAGAGGGAGAATGTGGGCTGCTAGAATTCTGGGCTGGAAAAGGAGCAAATATTGAAGGACTTTTCTCCGCAACTCCAAAAGTCCTGAAACTCCACGGAATACCTTAAAATAAATAAAGAAAAATCATCGCCAAAGATGATGGCCAGGGGGCCCACACCCTGCTCACGAGGGTGGGGGGCGCCCCCTCTGGGAGCGCCCCCCTACCTCGTGGGCCCCCTGGTGGCTCTCCAACGTCCATCTTCTCCTATATGAAATCTTTTGATGAGAAAAAAATACGGGAGAACCTTTCGGGACGAGACTCCGCCGCCACGAGGCAGAACCTTGGCGGAACCAATCGAGGGCTCTGGTAGAGCTGTACTGCCGGGGACACTTCCCTCTGGGAGGGGGAAATCATCACCATAATCATCACCAACACTCCTCTCATCAGGAGAGGGAAATCTCCATCAACATCTTCATCAGCACCATCTCATCTCCAAACCCTAGTTCATCTCTTGTATCCAATTCTTGTCTCCAAGTCCGGGATTGGTGCTAGTAGGTTGCTAGTAGTGTTGATTACTCCTTGTAGTTGATGCTAGTTGGTTTATTTGGTGGAAGATCATATGTTCAGATCCTTTATGCACATTATTACCCCTCTGATTATGAACATGAATATGCTTTGTGAGTAGTTATGTTTGTTCCTGAGGACAAGGGAGAAGTCTTGCTATTAGTAGTCATGTGAATTTGGTATTCGTTTGATATTTTGATAAGATGTATGTTGTCTAACCTCTAGTGGTGTTATGCGAACGTCGAGTACATAACACTTCACCATTATTTGGGCCTAGTGGAAGGCATTGGGAAGTAATAAGTAGATGATGGGTTGCTAGAGTGACAGAAGCTTAAACCCTAGTTTATGCATTGCTTCGTAAGGGGCTGATTTGGATCCATATGTTTCATGCTATGGTTAGGTTTACCATAATACTTTTGTTGTAGTTGCGGATGCTTGCAATAGAGGTTAATCATAAGTGGGATGCTTGTCCAAGTAAGGGCAGTACCCAAGCACCAGTCCACCCACATATCAAATTATCAAAGTATCGAACGCGAGTCATATGAGCGTGATGAAAACTAGCTTGACGATATTCCCATGTGTCCTCAGGAGCGCTTTTCCTATTATAAGAGTTTGTCCAGGCTTGTCCTTTGCTACAAAAAGGATTGGGCCACCTTGCCGCACTTTATTTACTTTTGTTACTTGTTGCTCGTTACCATTTATCCTATCACAAAACTATCTGTTACCACTTATTTTAGTACTTGCAGAGAATACCTTGCTGAAAATCGCTTATCATTTCCTTCAGCTCCTCGTTGGGTTCGACGCTCTTACTTATCAAAAGGACTACGATAGATCCCCTATACTTGTGGGTCATCAAGACTCTTTTCTGGCGCCGTTGCCGGGGAGTGAAGCTCCTTTGGTAGGTGGAATTTGGTAAGGAAAAATTTATTTAGTGTGCTGAAATTTTCTATCACTTGTTACTATGGAAAGTAATTTTCTGAGGGGCTTGTTCGGGGTATCTTCACCCCGTCCAGTAGATCAAATAGTTTCTCCTCAACCTACTGAAGCTATTGAAAATGAAACTCCTTTTGAAATTCCTTCGGGTTTGATGGAAAAACTGCTAGCTAACACTTTTGCAGGAGATGGAACAAAGCATCCTGACGAACATCTACGCTATGTGGATGATATTTGTGGACTATTTAGGCTTGCAGGTATACCCGGTGATGTTGTTAAGAAGAAGGCTTTCCCTTTATCTTTGGAGGGAGACGCATTGACATGGTATAGGCTATGTGATGATACGACATCATGGAACAATAAAAGAGTGAAATTGGAATTTCATCAAAAGTATTACCCTTTGCATCTTGTTCATCGTGATCGCAATTATATATATAAGTTTTGGCCTCACGAAGGAGAAAGCATCGCTCAAGCTTGGGGGAGGCTTAAATCAATGTTATATTCATGCCCCAATCATGAGCTTGCAAAAGGAGTGATTATGCAAAGTTTTTATGATTGGCTTTCTGACAACAATCGCACCATGCTTGATAATTCTTGTGCTGGCTCTTTTATGATGAAGCCTATTGAATTCAGATGGAATTTGTTGGATAGAATTAAACACAACTCTGAAGATTGGTACCTCGACGAAGGTAAGGAGTCAGGTATGACACCTAACTTTGATTGTGTTAAATCTTTTATGGATACCGATATTTTCCGTAAGTTTAGCACTAAATATGGATACCAATATAGTAGCCTCTTTCTGTGAATCTTTTGCTACTTATGTTGATCTCCCCGAGGAGAAGTGGTTTCAATATCATCCTCCCATAGAAGTAAAAGTAGCTGCACCTATTAAAGTTGAAGAAAAGACTGTCACTTATAATGATCCTATTGTTCCTACTTCTTATGTTGAGAAACCACCCTTCCCTGTTAGAATGAAGGATCATGCTAGAGCTTCAACTGTTGTTCGTAAAAGCAATACTAGAACTTATACACCTCCTAAGCAAGTCAAAGTAGAACCCAATATTGCTATTGTTAAAGATCTCTTGTCTGATAATATTGATGGGCATGTTATTCAATTCTCTGGTGAAACTATTAGAATTGCTAAACCCTATGATAGAGATAAACATAGACCTATGGTAGGCGTGCCCGTTATTTCTGTTAAAATAGGAGATCAATGTTATCATGGATTATGTGATATGGGTGCTAGTGTTAGTGCAATACCTCATTCCTTATACAAAGAAATTATGCATGAGATTGCACCTGCTGAGTTAGAAGAAATTGATGTCACAATTAAACTTGCCAATAGAGATACTATTTCACCAGTGGGAATTGTTAGAGATGTTGAAGTCTTGTGTGGGAAAACCAAATATCCTGCAGATTTTCTTGTTCTTGGTTCTCCACAAGATAGCTTTTGTCCTATTATATTTGGTAGACCCTTCTTGAATACTGTTAATGCTAAGATAGACTGCGAAAAGGATGTTGTTACTCTTGGCTTGGATGATATGGTTCATGAGTTTAATTTCTCTAAATTTAGTAAACAACATCGTGAGGAAGAATTGCCTAGTAAGGATGAAATTATTGGTCTTTCTTCTATTGCTCTACCTCCTAGTGATCCTTTAGAACACTATTTGATAGACCATGAAAATGATATGTTCATGAATGAAAGAATGGAAATAGATGAAGTATTCTTTAAACAGGAACCTATTCTGCAACACAATTTACCTGTTGAAATCCAAGGGGATCCCCCTCCACCCAAGGGTGATCCCGTGTTTGAGCTTAAACCATTGCCTGATAATCTTAAATATGCTTATCTTGATGAAAAGAAAATATATCCTGTTATTATTAGCGCTAACCTTTCAGAGCATGAAGAATAAAGATTATTGAAAACTCTGAAGAAGCATTGTGCCGCTATTGGATATACTCTGGATGATCTTAAGGGCATCAGTCCCACTCTATGTCAACATAAAATAAATTTGGAAGCGTATGCCAAACCAGTTCGTCATCCTCAACAACGTTTGAATCCTAAAATGAATGAAGTGGTAAGAAAATAAATACTCAAGCTTCTGGAGGCAGGTATAATTTATCCAGTTGCTGATAGTCAATGGGTAAGTCCTATCCATTGTGTCCCTAAGAAGGGAGGTATTACTGTTGTCCCTAATGATAAAGATTAATTGATTCCACAAAGAATTATTACAGGTTATAGGATGGTAATTGATTTCCGCAAATTAAATAAGGCTACTAAGAAAGATCATTACCCCTTACCTTTTATTGATCAAATGCTAGAAAGACTCTGCAAACATATGTATTATTTCTTTTTAGATGGTTATTATGGTTTCCCACAAATACCTGTGTCGGCTAAAGATCAATCAAAGACTACTTTTACATGCCCTTTTGGTACTTTTGCTTATAGACGTATGCCTTTCGGTTTATGTA
The DNA here is from genome assembly GCF_002162155.2 of Triticum dicoccoides. NCBI lineage: Eukaryota > Viridiplantae > Streptophyta > Magnoliopsida > Poales > Poaceae > Triticum > Triticum dicoccoides. The sequence continues at coordinate 100,769,412 of NC_041385.1, forward strand.
ATGCACCTGCTACCTTTCAAAGATGCATGATGGCTATATTCTCTGACTTTTGTGAGAAAATTTGTGAGGTTTTCATGGACGACTTTTCCGTCTATGGTTCCTCTTTTGACGATTGCTTGAGCAATCTTGCTCAAGTTTTTCAAAGATGTGAAGAAACTAATCTTGTCTTGAATTGGGAAAAGTGCCACTTTATGGTTAATGAAGGTATTGTCTTGGGGCACAAAGTTTATGAAAGAGGTATTGAAGTTGATAAAGCCAAGGTTGACGCTATTGAAAAGATGCCATGTCCTAAGGACATCAAAGGTATAAGAAGTTTCCTTGGTCACACCGAATTTTATAGGAGGTTCATTAAGGACTTCTCAAAAATCTCTCGGCCTCTGAATAATTTATTACAAAAATATGTACCATTTGTCTTTGAAGATGATTGTGTAGAAGCATTTGAAATACTTAAGAAAGCATTAGTCTCTGGACCTGTTGTTCAGCCACCTGATTGGAATTTACCATTTGAAATTATGTGTGATGCTAGTGATTATGCTGTAGGTGTTGTTCTAGGGCAAAGAGTTGACAAGAAATTGAATGTTATCCATTATGCTAGTAAGACTCTAGACAATGCTCAAAGAAACTATGCTACTACCGAAAAGGAACTTTTAGCAGTTGTATTTGCTTGTGATAAATTCAGACCCTATATTGTTGATTCTAAAGTAACTATTCACATAGATCATGCTACTATTAAATATCTTACGGAAAAGGAAGATGTGAAACCTAGACTTATTAGATGGGTTCTCTTGCTTCAAGAATTTGATTTGCATATTGTTGGTAGAAAAGGAGCTGAGAACCCCGTTGCAGATTACTTATCTAGGTTAGAGAATGTTCTTGATGACTCACTCTCTATTGATTATAGCTTTCCTGATGAACAAATAAATGTCATAAGTACTTCTCGTAGCACCCCTTGCTATGCTGATTATGCTAATTATATTGTTGCTAAATTTGTACCAATTAGATTCACATACCAATAAAAGAAAAAGTTTTTCTATGACTTGCGACATTACTTTTGGGATGACCCACATCTTTATAAAGAAGGAGTAGATGGTGTTATTAGACGTTGTGTACCTGAGCATGAACAGGAACAGATCCTACGCAAGTGTCACTCCGAGGCATATGGAGGACACCACACTGGAGATAGAACTGCACATAAGGTATTGCAATCCAGTTTTTATTGGCCTACTCTCTTCAAGGATGCCCGTAAGTTTGTTTTGTCTTGTGATGAATGTCAAAGAATTGGTAATATTAGTAGACGTCAAGAAATGCCTATGAATTATTCTCTTGTTATTGAACCATTTGATGTTTGGGGCTTTGATTATATGGGACCTTTTCCTGCCTCTAATGTATACACTCATATTTTAGTTGCTGTTGATTACGTTACTAAATGGGTAGAAGCTATTCCAACTAGTAGTGCTGATCATAACACTTCTATTAAAATGCTTAAGGAAGTTATTCTTCTGAGGTTTGGAGTCCCTATATACTTAATGACTGATGGTGGTTCACACTTTATTCATGGTGCTTTCCGTAAGATGCTCGCTAAATACGATGTTAATCATAGAATTGCATCTCCATATCACCCGCAGTCTAGTAGTCAGGTAAAATTGAGCAATAGAGAGCTCAAATTAATTTTGCAAAAGACTGTCAATAGGTCTAGGAAGAATTGGTCCAAGAACCTGAATGACGCATTGTGGGCCTATAGAACTGCACACAAAAATCCTATGGGTATGTCTCCGTATAAAATGGTTTATGGAAAAGCATGTCACTTACCTCTCGAACTAGAACATAAGGCATATTGGGCTATTAAAGAGCTCAACTGTGATTTAAAACTTGCCGGTGAGAAGAGGTTATTTCATATTAGCTCACTTGATGAGTGGAGAACCCAAGCTTATGAAAATGCCAAGTTGTTTAAAGAAAAGGTTAAAAGATGGCATGACAACAGGATACAAAAGCTTGAGTTTAATGTAGGTGATTATGTGTTGCTATACAACTCTCGTTTAAGATCTTTTGTAAGAAAATTTCTCTCCAAATGGGGAGGTCCCTACGTTATCGAGGAGGTCTATCGTTCCGGTGCCATAAAAATCAACAACTTCGCAGGCACAAATCCGAAGGTGGTAAACGGTCAAAGGATCAAACACTATATCTCAGGTAATCCTATAAATGTTGAAACTAATGTTATTGAAACTATAACCCCGGAGGAATACATAAGGGACACTTTCTAGAATGTTCTAGACTCCGAAAAGGAATAGGTATGTGGTACGGTAAGTAAACCGACTCCAAAACAATTTTAAGGCAATATTTCTCCGTTTTGGAATATTTAGAACAATAGAAAAATAAGTAGCAGTCCGGGGAGGACACGAGGCCTCCACGAGGGCGGAGGGCACGCCCTACCCCCTGGGCGCGCCCCCCTACCTCGTGAGCACCTCGTGTGCCCTCCGGACTCCATTTTCATGCACGATATGTATTTTGGTCGGTAAAAATTCATTGTATATACTCCCGAAGGTTTTGACTCCTGTATCACGCAAATATCCCCTATTCTTGTTTCGAGCTGTTTTTCTGACAGGTCTAGATCATCATGACGACCCCAAGTGCTTCCAAGGACAAGTTCTTCGAGAAGGTTATCAACCCTTACCTTGCGGATGTGCTGCGACACCCTCAAACCATTGAGATGCGTGATGGGTTGCTGCACATCCGCGATGTTGAGGGACCAAAGGGAACCGGAAGCGTGGAGTTGAGGCTCCAAGCAATGGAGCAACAAGTTTTCAAGTGCCAGGGGATGGTGGAGCGTGGAATCAACTCTACCCACAAGATGCTCGTGGAATTCACCAACAACTATGAGCCGGATGCCAAGAAGACCGAGGAAGCCATCTATAAGCTACATGAGAAGATCGAGCACCTCCAAGCCCAAATCTATGATCTGCAAAACCAAAACTGTGAGTATGAATATAGATTCAAAAGGATGAGTTTGGCTGCAGATTTGAGGATTCCGGAGACTCGATCATCCTTCTATGATGGTGAGCCTATGCCATGGAAGGTGGACGACAAGCTTGCATAATCATCAACACCTACATCGCCAACAACAAAGAAGGAGATATAATCACATGGGTATGGTCACTCCCCTTGGCAACTGCCAAGCATGGGGGAGGTGCCCTGGTATCGTATCACCATCACAACTCCTATCTTTACTGTTTTTCTTAGTTCGATCCTTTTAGTAGTATCTTGATTTAGTAGAATAAAGTCATGTCATGATCTAGTTTTGAGTTTTGCTTTACGATCCTTCTTTGTAATCGAGTCCGTGAGCAATATAATAAAGAATAGTGTTGACTCAAGGGCTTGAGTATTTTGCCATGATCTTGGGTGATTAGAAGAAAAATATTAAAAAGAATCAAAGAGTTCATATTGATCTTATTGAAAGTAATGATTTCACATAGAAAGAGTATGATGATTTAAAGTTGTTGGGAGTTAGCAAATATAGCTTTGGTCATCGTTGCAATTAATAGGAAGTAATAAGGAAAGAGAGGTTTCACATATAGATATATTATCATTGACATCTTTTATGATTGGGAGCACTCATTAAAATATGACATGCTAAAGAGTTGTGGTTGGACAAGGAAGACAACGTAATGATATATGTTTTCTTACATCTGAGATAAAGTATGTTGTCATGGTTCCTCTACCGTGTTGAGTTTGCCTTTCCCCGTCATGCTAGCCAAATTCTCAGCACCAAGTAGAAATACTACTTGTGCTTCCAAATACCCTTAAACCAGTTTTGCCATGAGAGTCCACCATATCTACCTATGGATTGAGTAAGATCCTTCAAGTAAGTTGTCATCGGTGCAAGCAATACAAATTGCTCTCTAAATATGCATGACTTATTAGTGCAGATAAATAAGCTTTGTACGAACTTGTTGTGGACGCAATAAAAGCGACGGACTGCATAATAAAGGTTCACATACAAGGGGCAATATAAAGTGACGTTCTTTTGCATTAAGATTTTGTGCATCAACCCTAAACGCGCATGACAACCTCTGCTTCCCTCTGCGAAGGGCCTATCTTTTATTATTATCCTCTACCTTATGCAAGAGTCACGGTGATCTTCACCTTTCCCTTTTTGTTTTATCCTTTGGCAAGCTCGGCATGTTGGGATGAAAATGATATATATATATATAATTGGATTTGGAGGAGGATGAATTATTATTGTTGACATTACCCTTGAGGTAAAAAGTTGTGGGGCAAAACTATAAGCCCCTATCTTTCTCTGTGTCCGATTAAAACTCTGTAACCACAAGTATTGCGTGAGCGTTAGGAATTATGAAGTACTAAGTGATAGTTGAGTATGTGGACTTGCTTTTAAGATCTGACATAGACTCTTTCCGATGTTATGATAAATTTCAATTGCTTTAATGACTGAGGTTATAATTTGTTGGTGCTCAATAAGATTTTTGATTCATACTTTGGCTTTGAGAAGATCATCACTTGAACATGAGTAATTATATGACAAAATCTATATATGTAGCTGTTATGAAATAATCATGATGCCTTCATGTCCGTATTTTATTTTTGTCGACGCCTCTACCTCTAAACATGAGGACATATTTATTGTTATCGGCTTTTCGCTTGAGGACAAGCGAGGTCTAAGCTTGGGGGAGTTGATACGTCCATTTTGCATCATGCTATTATGTCAATATTTATTGCATTATGGGCTGTTATTTCATGTTATGTTACAATACTTATTGCTATTCTCTCTTATTTTACAAGGTTTACATGAAGAGGGAGAATGCCGGCAGCTGGAATTCTGGGCTGGGAAAGGAGCAAATATTGAAGGACTATTCTGCGAAACTCCAAAAGTCCTGAAACTCCACGGAATACCTTAAAATAAATAAAGAAAAATCATCGCCAAAGATGAAGGCCAGGGGGCCCACACCCTGCTCACGAGGGTGGGGGGCGCGCCCTACCCCCTGGGCGCGCCCCCTACCTCGTGGGCCCCCTGGTGGCTCTCCGACGTCCATCTTCTCCTATATGAAGTCTTTCAATGAGAAAAAAATACGGGAGAACCTTTCGGGACGAGACTCCGCCGCCATGAGGCGGAACCAATCTAGGTCTCCGGCAGAGCTGTTCTGCCAGGGACACTTCCCTCCGGGAGGAGGAAATCATCACCATCGTCATCACCAACGCTCCTCTCATCGGGAGAGGGCAATCTCCATCAACATCTTCATCAGCACCATCTCATCTCCAAACCCTAGTTCATCTCTTGTATCCAATTCTTATCTCCAAGTCCGGGATTGGTGCTAGTAGGTTGCTAGTAGTGTTGATTACTCCTTGTAGTTGATGCTAGTTGGTTTATTTGGTGGAAGATCATATGTTCAGATCCTTTATGCACATTATTACCCCTCTGATTATGAACATGAATATGCTTTGTGAGTAGTTACGTTTGTTCCTGAGTACAAGGGAGAAGTCTTGCTATTAGTAGTCATGTGAATTTGGTATTCGTTCGATATTTTGATAAGATGTATGTTGTCTAACCTCTAGTGGTGTTATGTGAACGTCGACTACATAACACTTCACCATTATTTGGGCCTAGAGGAAGGCATTGGGAAGTAATAAGTAGATGATGGGTTGCTAGAGTGACAGAAGCTTAAACCCTAGTTTATGCGTTGCTTCGTAAGGTTAGGTTTACCTTAATACTTTTGTTGTAGTTGCGGATGCTTGTAATAGAGGTTAATCATAAGTGGGATGTTGTTCCAAGTAAGGGCAGTACCCTAAAACCGGTCCACCCACATATCAAATTATCAAAGTACCGAACGCGAATCATATGAGCGTGATGAAAACTAGCTTGACGATATTCCCATGTGTCCTCGGGAGCGCTTTTCCTATTATAAGAGTTTGTCCAGGCTTGTCCTTTGCTACAAAAAGGATTGGGACACCTTGCTGCACTTTATTTACTTTTGGTACTTGTTGCTCGTTACCATTTATCCTACCACAAAACTATCTGTTACCACTTATTTCAGTACTTGCAGAGAATACCTTGCTGAAAACCTCTTATCATTTCCTTTTGCTCCTCGTTGGGTTCGACACTCTTACTTATCGAAAGGACTACGATAGATACCCTATACTTGTGGGTCATCAAGCGCCTACGTGGTGGCATGAAAATCTTTGTGAAGGCCCTACCACCGCACCACCTCAGCAGCCTGCCAGCCTACATGGCGCTGACCGCCTCGCTGGCCTGGGCCCGTGTCAAAACAGGGCGAGGCGGCGGTAAAGCAAGGGGACACTTCAGAGGCGCATTTAATGCGTCTTGTCCCGTAATGGCTAAGTGATAAGCTTAGCCGCTGTACACCGATGCCACCTCCTGTGTGCCATTGTGGCGATCCCCTTGACTATAAAAGGATGCCCGAGGCATCCAGGAGAAGAATTCAGACCCTTGGACAAGTTACACTCATCGTAGCTAGCTCAAGAACTCCAAGAACACTCAAATAGTCACAAAAGCAAGACTAGGGTATTACGCATCCTTGCGGCCCAAACCTGGGTAAATGACCCATGTGCTTGTGCTGATTTCTGATCCTGCTCTTCTCACGACCCACGGCCCGCAACCATAGTAGGGATTCCCGTGATCCCATAGCTGTAGTTTCCACCGACATCTTTGGTGCGCCAGGTAGGGGGCGCAGTCATGAGAATCTGGTTTAGCAGTGAGCCGAACAGCTCTTCGTCGCCATGGATCCCAAGAGGAAGATGACCACAACGATCGGTTCATCTAGAACCGGACTGCCTGTTCCGGTGTGGGCCAGTAGCGGGCCGGTCGCGGAAAGAACCCGTGCCGTGACCCACAAACACCCACATCACCCTAGCAGTCCAAACCTGGTGAGCGGCGTCGTTCATGCACCAGGCCACAGGCCGCATGCCGCAAAATCCAGAGACGGAGTTGGGCCCCCCCGCAGGCAGCGCGGGGCCCTCCAGAAGTGTCACCATGCCACCCGACGGCGGCGCGGCGGCCTCCACGACACCAACATCAGCGCCCACGGCGCGTTCTTCTCCAGTTGTGCGCGATGAGCAGCGCCACCATGCTGGTGACCCTAGGTGCCGCCCTGGGAAGAGCCCCGTGCATCCTTCACGGGACGAGGAAGGCCAGCATGCATGCCGAGGTGCTGGTGAAAATGGTGGACAGACGCAGGGTCATGATAGAGCTCCTTCTAACATAGTTAGAAGTCGAAGTGCGTCGCGGTCCATGCAGCTTTCGCCGCCGCCCACACTAGCAGAAGCTCTAGCGCACGCAGCAGCTCCTCGACTTTCGTCCTGCTGCGGAGAAGCTCGAGGAGTGGAGAGCCACTGTCCGGAGCCTCGTAGGCATTAACCATAAATATGAGCCGCGGCCAGCGGGGTCCATAGGCCATCGCTCCGTCGAGCCACCGCATGCCAGCGGTGGAAGGTTCGGGGGCGATGCAGCCACGGTGCACTCTCCTCCCCCACGCCAGCCACCGCGGGTGTCGATCCATCGCGATGATGCGTGTGATAATATCTCCATAGCGTCGTCCGATCCGCGGACCCACCGCGACCAGCGTCAAGTTCTTCGGGAGCGAGCCCTTGAAGATGCTCGAACCACCATCGGGCGCCGGTGTCCGTCCCCAGTCAGATAGGAGGGCAGGACCCACTATGGACCACCCGACACCGGGAGGCTACAGTGGCCTACCCTACGAGGTGGGTTGTCCGGCCTTCACCAGTGAGCTGCGGCAGTTCCAGTGGCCCTCCCACCACATGCTCAAGCTTGACGTTGGCGAGAAGTACAACGGCAAGACTCACCCGTCAGAGTTCCTCAGCATCTACACCATCGCGATGCAAGCTGCTGGAGCCCGTGGCGATAAGGTGCTTGCCAATTACATCCCTTTGGCGCTCAAGCCTAATGTCATGTGATGGTTGATGCACTTGCCAGTGGAATCCATTTCCTCTTGGTCGGATCTATGCCAGGAGTTCGTTGGCGCCTTCACTGGAGGCCATCAAGCTCATGGCTAGGCAAGCGACCTACATATTATCCCCCAAAAGGAAGGAGAAAACCTACGCAAGTACATCCAAAGGTTCAGCCGAGTGCAGTATAACATCCCAGACGTTCATCCCGCCGCCGTGATCAGTGCATTCCATCAGAATATGCGTAACTGCAAGATGCGTGAGGAGCTGGCGATGAACAAGGCCAGGGATGTTGACGAACATTATGTTATGGCCGATAGGTGCGCTCGGGCGGAAGAGGGGAGGAAGTACCCCGTTGAAGACGCCGGCACAAAAACTGACTCCACGGACGAGGACTTCGCTGCCCCGACGAAGTATGGTTGGCGCCGTAACAGGAAGTGCAAAGGCACGACTGTACTTACCGTGGAGGGGTCCGACGACACCGGCACCACCAAGATGGCCAAGGCGAGTGACCTCGTCAAGGAAGATGCCGGGTGTGCCGCTTGCCGGGCCTTGGCGGTGGCCGACAAGCCAGGAAGCTCTGACAAGCAGTATTGCAAGATCCACCGCACCAAGGGCCACGACCTACAAAACTGCCGGCAAGTCGAGCTGCTTGCTGAGAAGAAAAAAGTTGAATATGAGAGGCAGGACAAGGAGAAAGGACAGGAAGGTGCCGAAGGATCCGGCAAGAAGCGTGGCGGCCAGGAAGGCCACCGCGGCAAGGATAACCAGCAATAGAGGCCCGCCCAGGGCCGCGATTAGAAGAAGGAAGATGATGATCATGATGAGGACGACGAGTCCGGCAACCACGAGTTTCAGAAAGCTATAGAGGCCATGTGCATCGATGGTGGCTCCGCGCTGCACACCTCTCACCGCCAACTCAAGCAGTGGGCGCGTGAGATCACAGCGGTGGAGCCGCCACTAGATGCAGGGAAGCGACTGAAGTGGTCCAGCACGCCTATCATTTTTGACACCGAGCACCACCCTGATCGCACAACTGCGGTCGGGTGTTTGCCATTGTTGGTTTCACCAACAATCCGCAACCTCCGGGTGACGAAGATGCTAGTTGACAGCGGGTCCGGTCTGAACTTGATCTCGCCGATTGTGGTCAAAAGGCTGCAGATTCCTGATGGAGACCTCGAAGAGGCGGGCATGTTTCAAGGGGTCAATCTGGGGAGAAGCTAGCCAAAGGGTAAGGTCATGCTGCCTGTGACGTTTGGGGGGAGAGATGAACTACAGGATGGAGAGGATTGTCTTTGATGTGGCCGAGATCCCCTTTCCCTACAACGGGATCCCCGGCTGCCCAGCACTCACCAAGTTCATGGCGGCATCACATTACGCCTACAACAGGCTGAAGATGCTAGGTCGAACATCATCACCGTCCCCTCCAACAAGAATGACACGATGATCTGCTTCGAAAAACTCTATCGGGAAGCAGTTGCAGCAGCTACCACCAAGGCACTTGCTCCTGCCGTTGGAGTCCCGGACTGGAAGAAGACCGGCAAGCACCCACTCCGGCAAGCGCACCTCTCTGGAGTGTTGTGCTTCCGTCTAGGACGTGCCAGAGAGCTCCACCGGCAAGAGCAAGAAGTCCAGAGCTGCACCACCAGAGACCAAGAAGGTATCCGTCAGAGGGGACGACACGAGAGGGGCTTTCACCATAAGCTCCACCCTCGACAACAAATAGGATGGCGAGCTCATCACTTTCCTGCGGGCGAATGTTGATGTGTTTGTGTGGCAAGCATCTGACATTCCCGGCGTTCCCAGGGAAGTGATTGAGCACCAGCTTGCTGTCTGTCCTCATGCGCGGCCCGGCAAGCAGAAGGTCAGGAAGCAAGCTCTAGAGAGGAAGGAGTTCATCATGGAAGAGATCAGGAAGCTAGAGGCGGCAGGCTTGGTGAGAGGGGTACTCCATCCGACGTGGTTGGCCAATCCGGTGGTGGTGCGCAAGGCAAATGGGAAGTGGAGGCTGTGTATTGATTACACAGACATCAATAAGGCTTGTCTGAAAGATCCTTTCCCATTGTCGCGCATTGACCAGATTGTTGACTCCACGGCTGGGTGCGACCTGTTATCATTCCTTGACGCCTACTCAGGCTACCACCAAATTTTCATGACAAAAGAAGATGAGGAGAAGACAACATTCATCACCCCATGTGGTACGTATTGCTTTTTACGGATGCCTTTCAAGTTCAAGAGTGCTGGCTCGACCTTTGCAAGAGCAGTCCAAATTGGTTTGAGTCCCAGCTACATAGAAATATGTAAGCTTATATGGGTGAAATAGTGGTCAAAATCAAGGACAAGGCGACACTTGTGCAAGACTTTGAAGAGACGTTTGCAAATTTGCGCAAGATCAACCTCAAGTTGAACCCTGAGAAGTGTGTCTTTGATGTCCCGTCCGGCAAGCTTCTCAGGTTCTTTGTGTCACAGCGTGGGATTGAGGCGAACCCAGAAAAGATCAAGGCCATCAAGAAGATTGAGGCACATAAGCGGATCAAGGACGTGCGTCGGCTCACTGGCTGCGTCGCTGCCATGAGCAGATTCATCTCCAAGTCTGCTGAGCATGCCCTTCCCTTTTTCAAGATCTTGAAGAAGGCCGGCCCAATGGAGTGGACCCTAGAGGCCGAGGCAGCGCTGCAGGATTTGAATAAATACCTCTCCTCCACCCTAGTGTTGGTTGCGCCCAAACCACAAGAACCGTTGTTGTTGTATCTAGCAGCAATGAATCAAGTGGTTAGCGCCGCACTGGTGGCGCAGAGGGAGGTCGACGAAGAGGCAGCAGCAATGGCAGAGTTGACGAATGGCGAACCAGAACTCTCCCCAGCAAGGCCTCGTTCCGGCAAGGCTGGGCCCCCGACAAGGTCTGACACCAGTGCGACAGGGCCCACGCAACCAGTTGAAGTGGTGCAGAAGAAGAAGACGATGCAGGATCCGGTTTACTTCGTGAGCTCCCTCTTTGCATGGGGCTAGGTCGAGGTGCTCCGGTGTGCAGAAATTGCTATTCGGCCTCCTTATGGCCTTAGGAAGCTGCGTCATTAATTCCAAGCACACGAGATCACCGTCGTCACCCGCCTCCCGTTGCAACGGATACTGCATAACCCAGATGCAACGGGGAGGATTGTGGAATGGGCCTTGGAGCTGTCAAGTTTTGGCTTGAAGTTCGAAAGCACCTCGACGATTCATAGCAGAGTCTTCGCGGAGTTCATTGACGAGTGGACCTCGACGCCTGATGAAGAGATCCAGGAGACCAGTCTCCCCGACAAGGAAGCAAGTGGCAACTGGATTATGTACTTTGATGGGGCTTTTTCGCTACAAGGGGCTAGTGCTCGTGTGCTGCTCGTTACACCCACCGGAGAGAACCTCAAGTATGTAATCCAGATGCACTTTCCCAGGGAGATGTCAATGAACAGCACTGCCGAATACGAGGGATTGCTTGCCAGTCTCAGGATCGCGGCAGACCTCAGGGTCAAGAAGCTCATCGTCAGGGGTGATTCATAGCTTATCGTCAGGCAGATCAACTAGGATTATCAAAGCCCGTTGATGGAAGCTTACGTGGATGAAGTGAGGAAACTGGAGGAGCGCTTCGACGGTATATAGGCAGAGTATGTCCCCCGAGTGGAGAACGACATCGCCGACTACTTGTCGAAGCGCGCTGCCCTCAATCTATTAGTGGAACCAGGTACTTTTGTGCTTCAGTTAACTCAACCATCCGTCGAACGATCAATGGAGCAGAACAAGTGGAGGAAGTCATGCCCCGACAAGTACCTCCCCACCGAGCTCTCAGAGGCCACTGGCGAAGATGTTGTCGTGGACGCCGAGCGTTTCATGGGGCAACTGACTCCGGCGGGGCGCCAAGCCCTTGCCGTGGAGGCAAACGCTCCCACGGTATAAGAAGTGCCTTTGGTCCTTGCCGTCGAGCCACAGGCTCCAGCATGGGCGCAGCATACCATCCGATTCCTCCAAACAGGGGAGCGTACTAAGGAGCAGGAAGAAGCAGAGAAAGTAGCCCGCCGGTCTGCCCTGTACCAGTTCGTTAACAACATTCTGTACAGAAAAAGACCAAATGGAGTGAAATTGAAGTGCATCCCTGATACGTCTCCAACGTATCTATAATTTATGAAGCATTCATGCTATTTTATTATCTGTTTTGAATGATTACGGGCATTATTATACACTTTTATATTACTTTTTGGACTAACCTATTAAGCGGAGGCCCAGCCCATATTGTTGTTTTATTGCCTGTTTCAGTATTTTGAAGAAAAGCAAAATCAAATGGAGTCCAAAAGGAATGAAACCTTCGGCAGCGTGATTTTTTGGAAGAATATGATCCTGGAGACTTGGAGTTCACGTCAGAAGATACTTGAGGCAACCACGAGATAGGAGGGCGCGCCCCCCTATAGGGCGCGCCCCCCTGTCTTGTGGGCCCCTCGAGCACCTCCTGACCGACTTCTTTCACCTATATAAGCCTACGTACCCTAAAAACATCGAATATCAAGATAGATCGGGAGTTCCGCCGCCGCAAGCCTCTGTAGCCACCCAAAACCTCTCGGGAGCCCGGTCCGGCACCCTGCCGGAGGGGGAACCCATCACCGGTGGCCATCTTCATCATCCCGGTGCGCTCCATGATGAGGAGGGAGTAGTTCACCCTCGGGGCTGAGGGTATGTACCAGTAGCTATGTGTTTGATCTCTCTCTCTCTCGTGTTCTCTCGATGGCATGATCTTGATGTATCGCAAGCTTTGCTATTATAGTTGGACCTTATGATGTTTCTCCCCCTCTACTATCTTGTGATGAATTGAGTTTCCCTCTTGAAGTTATCTTATCGGATTGAGTCTTTGATTTGAGAACACTTGATGTATGTCTTGCCGTGTTTATCTGTGGTGACAATGGGATATCATGTGCCACTTGATGTATGTTTTGGTGACCAGCTTGCAGGTTCCGCCCATGAACCTATGCATAGGGGTTGGCACATATTTTCTTGACTCTCTGGTAGAAACTTTGGGGCACTCGTTGAAGTACTTTGTGTTGGTTGGATGAATTTGAGATTGTGTGACGCATATCGTATAATCATGCCCACGGATACTTGAGGTGACAATTGAGTATCTAGGTGACATTAGGGTTTTGGTTGATTTGTGTCTTAAGGAGTTATTCTAGTACGAACTCTTGAATAGATTGATCCGAAAGAATAACTTTGAGGTGGTTTCGTACCCTACCATAATCTCTAGGTTTGTTCTCCGCTATTAATGGCTTTGGAGTGACTCTTTGTTGCATGTTGAGGGATTGTTATATGATCTATCTATGTTATTATTGTTGAGAGAACATGCACTAGTGAAAGTATGAACCCTATTCCTTGTTTCCTACCATTGCAATACCGTTTACGCTCACTTTTATCATTAGTTACCTTGCTGTTTTTATATTTTCAGATTACAAATACCTTTTTCTACTATCCATATTGCACTTGTATCTTCATCTCTTCGCCGAACTAGTGCACCTATACAATTTATCATTGTATTGGGTGTGTTGGGGACACAAGAGACTCTTTGTTATTTGGTTGAAGGGTTGTTTGAGAGAGACCATATTCATCCTACGCCTCCCACGGATTGATAAACCTTAGGTCATCCACTTGAGGGAAATTTCCTACTGTCCTACAAACCTATGCACTTGCAGTCCCAACAATGCCTACAAGAACAAGGTTGTGTAGTAGACATCAAGCTCTTTTCTGGCGCTGTCGGGGAAGGCTGATCCACGAACACCTATGGGGACCGGCGGGCCGGGCCCCTTTCGGTTCGGCGGGAGGCGGAGATCGCACGAAGAGCAGATCGAGGCGAAGCACACGAGTGGTTTACCCAGCTTTGGAGCTCTTCGGAGAGATAATACTCCTACTGCTGCATGTCCGAGTGTATTGAGTTCTTGCTCAGGAGCGCTGAGTGCTACAGTACACACCAACTGCTAACGAGACCGAGCGTGAGTGTTTTTCTGTCCTCGAACCCCCCTCTACGTTGCGGCTGGGCCTCCTTTTATATGCTAAAGGGGTCACCGACAGGTGGCAACGTGGACAAGGGTAAAAATGGAAAGGGAATTGGGGTTGGTACAGCTACCTGTACAGTGTATCTTACCTAACCCTGACTGCAGGGGACAAAGGCATTAAATGCCCGTCTACGTCGCCCAAATAGTGCAAAAAGGGACCGTCAGGGATGCCACCGCTCGCCACGATGGCAATCTTGTCAGCGCTGCTTGCCACCGCGCACCGCTGGCTGCCCAGCCTCTTGCCACGCGTGCCTGGAAAGGCCCCAGGGCGACACTATGGTGGATGTGCTAGAGCGCGGGTACAGGGTGGTAGCTTTGCCACGGCAAGTGCTAGAGCACGGTCATTGTCTTGTCGCGTCCGGAAGCTTGTCGCTCACCGGGCCTCGCCGGGACGCATGGCGCGTCGCGGCAAGTTCCTTGAGATGCCTTGGTTGGCCTTCCTGGCAAGCTCCTCTTGCCGGGGTCTTGTCTCCTTGGCTTGAATACTTTGTTCTTGAATGGCTCCACAGGAACCTCGGAGGACCTTGGCGGTGACCCGGAAAGCCTTGCCGCGGGGTGCTGCAAATGCCCGTGCACAAGTTCGGGATACTGGGGTACCCCTACGCTAGTACACCGACATGAGCCCCCGGGCCTGGGCCATATACGGTGCCGAGCGCTGTTGGGCCAGGCCCAAAGCAGGGCACGGGCACGCGCGGCCTGGGTTAGGAGAGATCGTGTGTGGTTTCTTTATTTGGAAATACGGAACGCCAGCCCCCTCCCTCTTTATAAGCAGGGGAAATAGGGGCAGTTCGCCCATCTCGCCGGTTGCTACTCCAATCTCAGAAATTTCCGCCGCTCCCCCCTTCTTCCCAAAGCTGAAAGAGAGCAGCGCCCCGACCCCCAACGCCACCAGCATCACCAACGCCGTCGATCTCCCCCACCACCTTCGTCATGGCTCCGAAAGCCGACAAGGGGAAGGTCGTGAAGTCGGCCGAGGCGCAGCGGCTCGCGGTGCTACGGAAGGAGCGGGCAATCTTCCCCCCTCAGCTCGCCTCGAAGGAGCTGAGGGAGTACTACTACCTCTTCTGGTCGACGGAGACGCGAGCGCACCCGCGTACGAAGGTACTCCCAGCTGCTGCTTCGGACCTGGTTCCGAATGGGTACCCTTTCTTCGCGCTGTTCTTCTACTGCGGGCTCTGCCCTCCTTTCTCTGAATTTTTCTGCGATATCATGAACACCTACGGGTTCCGCCTCCTTGTCTTCACCCCCAATGCTGTTCTGACCATGGCAGTTTTCGCAAATCTCTGCGAAAACTTTGTCGGAGTCTATCTAAACGTGGCTCTCTTTCGCCACTTCTTTATGCCCCGAGTTGAGAGAGGGGAGCCTTTATCCGGCGGAATCGCCTGGATCTCGAGAGTCGGTAAGAAGGAAGCTTATCTGGAGGGAGAGCTCCGTTGCAACTGGGAAGAATGGAGAGCAGACTGGTGCTGGATCGTCGAGGAGAACCCGCAGCCCTTTACCGCCCAGCGCCAAGCCCCAATAGCGCGCGACAACGATTGGAGCAACGTGGCCTCGGAAGACGATTGGCTGAGGATTGTCGTCACCCGGATCCTACGCCTCAGGCTTGCCGGGCTCACCGTAGGCGCCGTTGGCGCAGATTTTCTTCGCTGCATCGCCCCCCTGCAGGAGAGGAGGAGACCCGCCTGGGAGTTCTAGAATGCAGCGGATATCATGAGGCTGCGCCCAGGCCTCAATTTCAACATCACTGTCTTGGAACTGGACGCGATGATCCTGGAATTGTTCAAGCGCGATCCTCAACATCCCGAAGCGTTCATGTTGCCGAGAGGTGTCGTTCCGATGTGCAACAACTCCTCGCTCGACCGCATTCGTGCAATGATGCCGCTGTGCGATTCGCATGGAATCGTTCCAACTTGGCAAGAGCCTGCAGACGATGTCGTGCAGGAGTTCTTTGACAGCTTGGTAGAAGTGGCGGTCCGTTCTGATGAACAGAAGAGCCTCACTCGCGAGACCAACGAAACGGAGATGCAGCGCATCGCCACTAGGCTGGAAGAGGCGGCGGCAGCAGCTGCCGTGGGTGAGTTTGGATTCACCGAGGAGGAGGCAGAGGCGGCAGAGGCGACAAGCCTTGTCGAGCGAGAGGAGTTTGCCGGCGAGGAAGAGCTTGTCGGGCCTGAAGCCGAGTTGAGCGAGCCCGCCGAGGGCGCGAGCGACTCGTTGAAGATCGGCTCCTCCTCCTCCCCACCTTCAGCTAGCTTGCCGCAAGTGGAGCCCCCAGCTCCACCAAGAAGGCGTCTTCGCAAGGCCGGGGACATAGCTGGGCGGCAGATGAGTCAACAGCCACCGTGCCGTGCAACACGCTCTACCGCGGCAAGTAATGTTGCCGCGGGAGCGCCTCAAGCCGCTGCGGCAACTGGAGCGGGGTCTTCCCGGTCCACCGCTACTGCTCCTGCCAAGCGGACAAGGGAACCTACTCCTCCGCCTCATCGCACCGGAGGCGAGCCGGACTTCGATCTCTCCGCGCTCAGCTCCGACGAGGAATAAGAAGAGTAAGATTCTTTGTTTTACTTGTAATTCTTCAATTTTGTTGCTTTGTCTTGTATCTGATTTGCTTCACTCTGAACCCATTCCTTTTCAGGACGCTGGCCCAGAGAGCGGCGAAGAGAGCCAAGGTCCCGGTGATTGTCATCGAGGACGAACCAACCGCAATGACAGGGGGTGTGTCCGAGACCACCTTGCCGGACCCGGCAACCATTCCTCATAGCAGCCCCCAGCGCAGCCCCCAGCGTAAGTATATGGTTTACTTCCTGCTGTCAGGCGCGCATGGGTGCTCTTTCTTTGCTGATATCTGACTGTTGGTTGGTGTAGGAGCAGAGCAGCTTCACCAGGAGTGCCCGGAAGCCGTTCCCGAAACGCCATCTGCTTCAACTACACCGCCAAGGGGGGATTCCCCGGCAAGGAAGTGTTCTCCGGCAAGGGAGAATTCTCTGGCAAGGGACAGCTCTCCGGCAAGGGACGGCACCAGCAACCCTCCGGTGGTTGACACCACGACTGCAGGTCCCAGTATAGGGAACCCTCTTGCTCAAAAACTTCCCTTGGGTTCTTCTTCTTATGATTTTCTTTTTGGATATTTGCTTGATTTTTCTTCTTTTTCCGTTTGTCAAATCCATCTGCCGCGGAGCCGATGGAAACCGAGGCCGCCGGCGAGGAGAACGCGCGCAGCGATACCGATGACGCTGTTGCCACCGAAGGAGAAGCCGGCGCTGATGATCCCGCCGGCGAAGAGGCCGCCAAATATGCCGCCGTAGAAGCTGGCAAGGGATCCGGCGATCGCACTGACGGCCCCGAGGCCGCAGGAGCGTCAGGTGCTACGCCGACCGCCGATCCCTCCGCCGCTGCTGTAGCGCCAGGCTCCGAAGAGCCCCAGCCCGGCGCCTATTTGATGGCCGGCGACAGCATCTTCATCAAGCTCCCCTGGGCGTCAAGCTCCAGGGCGCCGGTCGAAGGAGAGTTCTTGGATGGAGAGGTGCTCGCCTCCGCTGGGCTGACGCTGGTTGACGCGCCAAGCAGCAGCAGCGACGAGCATGAGGAGGAGCGGCTGCTACGGAAGCTGTTGTCGCTCTACCGCGCCCGACAGGCCAAGCTGGTATCCCGGGAAGCGCTTGTCGCGAAGGCGGGAGTGGACATCGAGAAGCACGTGGAGGAGCTCCGGGGCTTCAGGCAAGAAACTCTCCGGTCCCTGGCAGAGGAGCGGGAGCAAGTTGCCGAGGAGCGGAAAGCTTCCCTCCTCGAGAAGGCTGAAGTGGAAGAACAACAGCAGCTTGCTACCGAGAAGCTGTCTGAGCAGGAAGGCGAGTTGGTGCAGCGGAAAGTTAACCTGGACAGCCACGAGGAGGAGCTTGCCGCGCGTGAGCAAACATTCGGCGGGGCTCTCAAGGAAGCAAAGGAAGCTGCCGCAGCTGCCGAGGCCGCCAAGAAGGAGGTGGAGACGAAGATGGCGCAACTGGAGGCCGATCTCAAGGCGAGCGGCAAGGAGCTTGCCGTGCTCAAGCGTGAGCACGAGAAGGACGCCGCCGCTCATGGCGACCTGCAAGGTCGTCTCGCTGAGAGGAGCAAAGAGCTCAGCGCCGCCATGGACTCCAACGCGGATCTTGAGTTGAAGCTGGCTACTTT
The DNA here is from genome assembly GCF_002162155.2 of Triticum dicoccoides. Taxonomy (NCBI): domain Eukaryota; kingdom Viridiplantae; phylum Streptophyta; class Magnoliopsida; order Poales; family Poaceae; genus Triticum; species Triticum dicoccoides. The sequence continues at coordinate 100,787,582 of NC_041385.1, forward strand.
AACTCAGACGCTGGATGGCGCCAGGGAGCGGGAGGTGGCCTTGTTGGAGAAGATCAAGGCCGACGAGGCGCTGCTGACGAGTGCTGCCACCGCCCATAACGCCTTTAGGGAAAATGTGGAGCACTGGACCAAAGGTCTCCTGGATGCTGCCGCAGCCATTGACGGGGAGTTGATGCAACTAGGGATGGAGGATCTCGGGTATTCCTCCGACGAGCACCTCCAACCCAGCGCCAAGCTCAGCTTGTTCTTCAAAGGCGTGGCGACGGCCCTCCAGCGACTCCGGTAGAAGATCCCAAAGCAGCTAGCCGACGAGTCGCGCAAGATCTGCGCGGGAGCTCTTCAAAAGGTGCTGGTGAAGGTGGCCTTCCGCAACCCAGGCCTCAACCTCACCAATGTCCTTAGGACCTTGCCGCCGGATGCTGATCTGGAAGCACTCAAGACCCTTGTCGCACCCATTGTGGACAAGGTGAGCGGGATCAAGAGGGTTGAGGGCGATCGCGTAGATTAGGCCGCCCGTTTTCTCTTTTTCTTGTCGCTGCTGGTCATGTTATGAAAACAATCTATTAGAGCTGCGACAAGCTATCTTGTAATATGACTCTATTTTGAGTAGAGATTGCTATGTTATTTCCTTTACTTGACTCCTTCCTTTGTATGTTTCTGCCCTACGCTTTTAGGGAACTTGTCGGCGCAGGCACCTTAGCCGCGAGCGTTGAGTGCGGGACGTCAGCAGCCTGCTGGCGGTGCCGCTACCGACAAGAAACCTTGTCGCAACTAGTCGCAGCTCACTTAAGTTGTTGAGCGGACTCGAAACAACATAAGGGCGCAACTAGCTACGAGTTGGTTCCTCCGCGCACAGGTTTTCCATACAAAGCACGGTCGTTCGAGGAAGATAACTTAAAAATTAAAACTGATTGCTCAAACTTTGGCAACTTAGCTTTTCTGTCGTTTGCTTCCCGCTAAGGCGAAATTTCCTTGAACGATGCCTGGTCCACACCATTATCTTCTCCTTTCCCCCCGGCAAACTTGTGTGCGAGGGAACCTTCCTTCCTTTGAGAAAGAGAAAGAGAGAAAATAAAGATACGGAGCCTTACGGCTCGCTATTGCTTATCGGGGGTAGATGCTGCACAAAGTGTCAGATAACGCATGCAAAGAAAAGTAGAAAGCATGAAATTGACAAGATGTGCGGAGCACATGAACTTTACTTATGCACGGGGCCTGCGCCCGGCTTTGTACAAAGGATTACATGCAACATCGGCAAGACTTGTACAACAGGTGGTTGCCGGAACAGGTTCCGGCAACCGCGCCTTACAGGTAAAACTTACGAAGATGCTCAATGTTCCAGGAGTTGCTCACCGGAATGCCATCTTCGGTCTCAAGGCGGACAGCGCTAGGCCTAGTGACTCGTTTCACCCGGTAAGGTCCTTCCCACTTTGGCGTCAACTTGTTGGAATTCTTGGCGGACTGAATGCGCCGAAGAACAAGGTCGCCTTCCTCGAGACTTCTGGCATTAACTTTGCAGCTATGGTAGCGCCGCAAAGCTTGCTGGTATCGAGCAGCTCGTACAGCAGCCTGAAGACGGTCCTCCTCAAGGAGCAGCGCGTCATCTTGTCGCAACTCCTCTTGCTCAAGCTCATCATAAGCGAGCACCCGAGGTGACCCATATACGAGTTCCGTGGGGAGAACTGCCTCTGCTCCATAGACTAGAGGGAAAGGTGTCTGGCCAGTGGCTCGATTTGGCGTCGTCCTGACCTACCAAAGAACCACCGGCAGCTCCTCAATCCAGTTCTTTCCGCACTTGCGCAGCCTGTCGAAAGTCCTGGTCTTGAGCCCGTGCAGCACTTCAGCATTCGCCCTCTCCGCTTGACCGTTGCTTCTCGGATGAGCAACAGAAGCGAAGCAGACCTTGGTGCCAAGATCTTGGACGTACTGCATGAAGGTGCGGCTCGTGAATTGCGTGCCGTTGTCGGTGATGATCCTGTTAGGGATCCCGAAGCGGCAAACAATTGACCTGAAGAACTTGACTGCTGACTGTGCTGTCACCTTCCTCACTGCTTCCACTTCCAGCCACTTTGTGAACTTGTCGATTGCAACGTACAAGTACTCAAAGCCCCCGACAGCTCGGGGAAAGGGGCCGAGGATGTCGAGCCCCCAGACCGAAAATGGCCAGGACAAAGGGATCGTCTGGAGAGCTTGAGCTGGCTTGTGTATCTGCTTGGAATGGAACTGGCATGCTTCACACCTAGTTACTTGTGCAGTTGCATCCTGGAGGGCTGTCGGCCAAAAGAAACCTTGCCGGAACGCTTTGCCAGCAAGTGCTCTTGCGCCAATGTGGTGACCACATATGCCTCCATGTATCTCTGCCAACAGCTTTTGTCCGTCTTCCCGGTGAATACACTTCAATTTCACGCCGTTGAGTCTTCTTCTGTACAATGTGTTGTCGACAAACTGGTACATACTTGACTGTCGGGCTACTCTTTCCGCTTCTTCTTGCTCTTCGGGAAGTTCTCCTATCTGAAGGAAACGGACAATTTGCTGTTCCCATGCTGGAGCTTGTGGCTCGACAACAAGGACTAAAGGCACATCTGCTGCTGCGGGAATATCCGCTTCTACGGTGAGAACCTGCGGCTCAGCCGGAGCTTGACGTTCCCCGGCAAGCTTGCCGGAGCAAAACTTGTCGGGAGCGTCTGCTTCAACGGAACAAACCCTATGGCTTGCCGGAGCAGACTGCTCCTCAGCACCCTTGGTGTTGATCTTGGGGACCTTCTTGGCGGCGGCTTCGGGGAGCTCTGCCGAAAAATAGTCGCCAGAAATCAACTTCCTCTTTTTGCTCTGTCCAGTTGATGGCATTACGGATGGTTGAGTCAGTCTGAGCACAAAGATCCCTGGTTCCACAGGTAACTTAAGTGCGGCGCACTTTGACAGGCCATCGGCAATGTCGTTCTGAGCTCTTGGAACATGTTCCATCTGTAGGCCGTCAAAGTGCTCTTCTAGCTTTCTCACTTCATCAACCTAAGCTTCCATCAACGGACTCTGATAATTCTTGTTCACTTGGCGGACGACAAGCTATGAGTCACCCCTAACAATGAGCTTCTTGATCCCAAGGTCTGCTGCGATCCTGAGGCCGGCAAGCAAACCCTCATACTCTGCGGTATTGTTCGTTGCTTGCTCCTTGGGAAAGTGCATCTGGACTATGTACTTGAGGTGCTCTTCGGTGGGTGCAACAAGTAGCACGCCCGCACCGGCGCCTTGCAGCGAAAAGGCACCATCAAAGTAGATCAGCCACTCCTTGCTTGCTTCCTTGACGGGGATGCTCGTTTCTGGAATTTCTTCATCCTGCGTTGGTGTCCACTCTGCTATGAACTCCGCCAATGCTCTGCTTTGGATAGTGGAAGTGCTTTCAAACTTGAGGCCAAAGCTTGACAGTTCTAGTGCCCACTCGACAATCCTCCCTGTTGCTTCTGGATTTTGAAGTATCCTCTTCAGCAGAAAACGAGTGAAGACTGTGATCTCATGTGCTTGGAAGTAATGGCGCAGCTTTCTTGAGGCCATGAGAAGTCCGAAAAGCAATTTCTGCACACCAGAGTACCTTGACCTAGCCCCCTGCAGAAGGGAACTGACCAAGTAAATTGGGCGCTGCACCATTCTTTTATGCATCTTCTCACGCGCCTGCTCAGACCCATCTTTGTCGGGACCAGAGCTTGCCGGTGAAGTCCCCTGCTTGTCGCTGGATGCATCTGCCGTAGTTGCTGGTTCATCGTCCGCCTCCCTCTCCGCTACTAACGCAGCACTAACCACTTGATTGGTTGCCGCTATATATAGTAGCAACTTCTCTTGTGGCTTAGGTGCGACAAGTGTTGGAGTGGAGGACAGGTATCTCTTTAAGTCCTGCAGTGCAGCCTCCGCTTCCGGAGTCCATTTCATTGGACCTGCCTTTTTCAATATTTTGAAAAATGGCAGGGCACGCTCAGCAGACCTAGAGATAAACCTGCTGAGAGCAGCTAGGCAACCGGCAAGTCTTCGTACATCCTTGACGCGCTTTGGTGCTTCAATCTGCTCAATTGCCTTGATCTTGTCGGGATTGGCCTCAATTCCCCGCTGAGACACGAAGAACCCGAGAAGCTTGCCGGAGGGGACTCCAAACACACACTTCTCGGGGTTAAGATTGAGGTTGATCTTGCGCAGATCTGCAAAGGTTTCGTCTAAATCTTGAATCAGAGTCGCCTTGTCCTTGCTCTTGACCACTATGTCATCCATATAGGCTTCCACATTTCTGTGCATTTTCGGCTCAAAAGCATGATGGACTACCCTTGCAAATGTTGAACCAGCATTCTTTAAACCGAAAGGCATCCGTACAAAACAGTATGTGCCACATGGGGTGATGAATGCGGTCTTCTCCTCATCCTCTTCTGCCATGAAGATCTGATGGTATCCTGAGTACGCATCAAGGAATGAAAGCAAGTCACATCCGGCCATGGAGTCAACAATCTGGTCGATGCGCGGCAAGGGAAATGGGTCTTTGGGACAAGCTTTATTGACATCGGTAAAGTCGATACAAAGTCTCCATTTCCCGTTTGCTTTGCGCACGACTACAGGGTTGGCCAACCACGTAGGATGGAGCACTCCTCTGACAAGGCCTGCTGCTTCCAATTTCTTGATTTCTTCTGCGATGAATTCTTGGCGCTCCACTGCCTGCTTCCTAACTTTCTGCTTGACGGGTCGCGCATGAGGAAAGACGGCAAGATGGTGCTCGATTACTTTCTTGGGAACACCGGGGATGTCAGACGGTTGCCACGCAAATACGTCGACGTTCGCCCGCAGGAAAGCAACGAGCGCGCTTTCCTATTTGGGGTCGAGAGTGGCTCTGATGGTGAAGGTACCACCTGTGCCATCCTCCTTGGCAGACACCTTCTTGGTCTCTGGTGGAGCTGCCATTGTCTTCTTACACTTGTCGGTGGAGCTCGATGGTGCGTCCTCGATGGTAGCGCAGCACTCCGAAGAGGTGCGCTTGCCGGAGTGGGCATCAGAACTCTTGCCAGACTTGGTCTTCTTCTTCGCCCCGGGAGCTTCAACGGCAAGTGACTTGCGATCTGTTGCGGCTGATGCTTCCCGGTAGATCTTGTCGGCGCAGATAAGAGCATCCTTCTTGTCGCCAGGGACAGAGATGACACTTATCGGGCCTGGCATCTTCAGTATGTTGTATGCATAATGAGAGGCTGCCATGAATTTGGTGAGTGCTGGACGGCCGAGTATCCCATTGTAAGGCAATGGAAAGTCAGCAACGTCAAAAGTGACCCTCTCAGTCCTGAAAGTCAATTCGCTGCCAAATGTCACTGGCAACGTGATCTTTCCCTTCGGCTTGCTTCTTCCCGGATTGATTCCTTGGAATGTGCCTGTCTCTTCGAGCTCGCCATCAGAGATCTGGAGTTTCTGGAGTACCGTGGAGGAGATCAGGTTCAAGCCGGCCCCGCCGTCAACTAGCATCTTAGTGACCTTGAGGTTGCGGATAGTTGGTGAAACCAACGTCGGCAAGCACCCGACCGCAGTTATGCGATCAGGGTGGTCCTCAATATCAAAGATGATAGGCGCATTGGACCATTTCAGAGGCTTGCGTGACTCGACGGGTGGTTCCGCCGCATTGACTTCCCCCACCCACTGCTTGAGCTGGCGGTGTGAAGTATGCAGAGAAGCACCGCCGTCAATGCACAGGACCTCTGTGGCTTTCTGGAACTCCTGCTCATCGGTCTCGTCATCATCCATATCTTCATCGTCGTCATCATCTTCATCCTTGTCGCGACCGCGGGGAGGTTTATCTCCTTGCCGCTGCTTGGCCTTGCCACGGCGTCCTCCTCAGCCGCGGCGTTTCTTGCCGGCTCCTCCAGCAGTACTGCTTGTTGGTGCCGTCCTGCTTGTCGGCGACCGCCACAACCTGGTAGTTGGTGCCTACGGCAATCCTCTCGGCGGAGCTACCAGTCTTGGCTTTGTTGGCGCCAGCTCCATTGCCGGACTGCTCAACGACTAGCACATCTTTGCCTTTCTTCTTCCTGTTGTTCCGCCGTCGGTTTCTCTTTGCCGGGGCAACCTCCTCACTATCAGATCCTCCTGCTTCTGTATTCTCTCCAGGGAGTTTCCTTCCTTCCTTAGCACGCACACACTTGTCGGCCAGGGCATGTAGCTCACTGACGTCTCTGATCTTGCACATCACCATCTCCTCCCGCATCCTGCGGTTTCGCACGTTCTGATGGAACGCGCTGATTACCGCGGCAGGGTGAACATCTGGGATGTTGTGCTGTACGCGGCTGAATCTCTGAATGTACTTGCGCAGGGCCTCTCCTTCCTTCTGGGCGAGATGAAGGTCGCTCTCTTGGCCAGGAGGCTTGTGGCCGCCTGTAAAGGCACCGACAAACTGATGGCATAGGTCCGCCCAGGAGGATATGGAGTTGTTCGGCAAGTGCATGAGCCAGGATCTAACATTGGGCTTGAGCACCAGCGGGAAGTAGTTGGCCAGGATCCTATCGTCCCGCCCCCCGGCAGCTTGCACCGCGATGGTGTAGACGCTAAGGAACTCCGACGGATGCGACTTGCCGTCGTACTTCTCTGGTACGTCTGGCTTGAAATTCTTCGTGCTGGGCCACTGGACTTGCCGCAGCTCACGAGTGAACGCAGGGTAACCTATAGCGTATGGCAAGTCGCCTGGTTCCCCTGGCACATGCATGTCGACAAAGGGCCCAGCGCGCTGGTCCGATTGACGCCGTGCTTGTCTTCGGCGCTCGATCCGAGTTTGAGCGTCTTCTTGCTGTCGTTCGTGAAGAACTTGGCGCTGATCACGACGAGCTCGTGGATCTGATGATGCGGTGGAGTCGCTGTCGAGGTGGATCCGGCGAGTCGGCGATCTTGGCCTTCGGGGTGGAGAGTGCATGGTGGTTGCACCCCCACCAGTTTCTTTGTCACCGACTCGTGCCTGGCAGTCCTGCCGCGGCAGCGATGTACTCGGCTGCCGCGGAGTGTCGCCGTTGGCGAAGCCGATGAGACTCTGAATGGTGGCCCTCCATTCATCGATCTTGTCTGCCGTTGGAGGGTAATCCAGGAGCAGTTGAGCTCGCGCCAAAGCTTCTGTTGTAGTGGTGGGCGGCAGTGGCGAATGGTGCGAGGAGCGGGATATGCTCGGACTTCTAACTATGTTAGAAGGAGCAGTATCACGTCCAGGCGACCGTGCCTCGCTCGTGCCAGCATGTTGGCGTGCATGCTGGTCTTGAGCACCCCGAGATCCACCAGCTCGATCTTGGTTCAACGAACGTATGGCCCTGTGAATACCATGAAGCGGTTGGTCCTGCGCCTCCTGAGATGGGCGCGGTGCATGTACGGACGCCGAGGTCTGCGCAGCCTTGTCCTTGGACCTGGCAGCACCGTGAGCTCCCTCGTCGATGTCCGTTCTTCCGCCGGCGTCTACCCCACCACCCGTTTGCTCCGGTGGTGGTGGGATCGACGTGGACGGAACATCTGCCACCGAAGCCTTCTTCTTCGGTGGCATGTCGATGAAGAAGATGAAGATCTAGCTCGTATGGATGCCGGATCAGGTTCACACGACCTTGACGCGCCCCTACCTGGCGCGCCAAAGATGTCGGGGAAGGCTGATCCACGAACACCTATGGGGATCGGTGGGAGGCGGAGATCGCACGAAGAGCAGATCGAGGTGAAGCACACGGGCGGTTTACCCAGCTTCGGAGCCCTCCGAAGAGATAATACTCCTACTGCTGCATGTCTGAGTGTATTGAGTTCTTGCTCGGGAGCGCTGAGTGCTAACGAGACCGAGCGTGAGTGTTTTTTTGTCCTCGAAACCCCCTCTATGTTGTGCATGGGCCTCCTTTTATATGCTAAAGGGGTCACCGACAGGTGGCAACGTGGACAAGGGTAAAAATGGTAAGGGAATTGGGGTTGGTACAGCTACCTGTACAGTGTATCCTACCTAACCCTGACGGCAGGGGATAAAGGCATTAAATGCCCATCTATGTCGCCCAAATAGTGCAAAAAGGGACCGTCAGGGACGCCACCGCTCGCCACGATGGCAATCTTGTCAGCGCCGCATGCCACCGCGCACCGCTGGCTGCACAGCCTCTTGCCACGCGTGCCTGGAAAGGCCCCAGGGCGACACGTTGGTGGATGTACTAGAGCGCGGGTACAGGGTGGTAGCTTTGCCGCGTCAAGCGCCTTGCCGCGGTCATTGTCTTGTCGCGTCCGGAAGCTTGTCGCTCACCGGGCCTCGCCGGGACGCGTGGCGCGTCACGACAAGTTCCTTGAGATGCCTTGGTTGGCCTTCCCGGCAAGCTCCTCTTGCCGGGGTCTTGTCTCCTTGGCTTGAATACTTTGTTCTTGAATGGCTCCACAGGAACCTCGGAGGACCTTGGCGGTCACCCGGCAAGCCTTGCCACGGGGTGCTGCAACTGCCCGTGCACAAGTTCGGGATACTAGGGTACCCCTACTCTAGTACACTGACAGGCGCCGTTGCCGGGGAGGTGAGTGCTTGAAGGTATATCTTTAGATCTTGCAATCCAATCTTTTTGTTTCTTGTTTTATCACTACTTTAGTTTATAAAAGAAAACTACAAAAAAATGGAGTTAAGTTTGTCTCATACGCTTCGTCTTTTTAATATCTTTCGTGAGAATGATGGAAAGGATAATTTTGCTCAAGTGGTAGAAGAAGAATGCATTAAAATGCTTGGTACTAGATCTTTGTATGATGTGCATGATTGCAATTTTGTTAGTATGAATTCCTTAAATATCCATGATGCTAATGATATGCAAAGCCACAAGCTTGGGGAAGCTATGTTTGATGAATATTATATATTTTGTCCCCCAAGCTTTGATGAGCAAATTTATTTTGATAGCATGCCTCCTATTTATGATGATTATATTGATGAAAGTGGGTTTGGAAGAGTGTCAACTTTAGGAAGTAGTGATCCCACTATTTTGGAGGATGTTGAATCTTATTGTGATGAACATGAAAGTGGATTTGGAAGAGTGTCAACTTTATTTAGTGATGATTCCACTAGTTCGGCACAGGTTCCAATTGATTATGAGAACAAAGTTGCTATCTATGATGATTATTGTGATGACTTGTATGCTATTAGGAATAAGGATAACCATGAAACTTGTCATCATGATTTTAGTTTTCAATTGGATTATGCCTCACATGATAATTATTTTGTTGAGTTTGCTCCCACTACTATTCATGAGAAGAAATTTGCTTATGTGGAGAGTAGTAAATTTTCTATGCTTGAAGATCATGAAAAGAATGCTTTAGGTGCTGGTTATATTGTTGAATTCATTCATGATGCTACTGAACATTATTATGAGGGAGGAATATATGCTTGTAGGAATTGCAATAATGTCAAGTGTCCTCTCTATGTGTTGAAAATCTTGAAGCTATGCTTGTTTTACCTCCCTATCCTAGTTGATTATTGTTCCCATAAGTTGTTTGCTCAAAAAATCCCTATGCATAGGAAGTGGGTTAGACTTAAATGTGCTAGTCATATGCTTCATGATGCTCCCTTTATGTTTCAATTCTTATCTTTTATATGAGCATCATTGTCATCATCATGCGTAGCTATAGAGACATTAAAGAAAAACGCTTGTTGGGAGACAACCCAATATATATCCTTACTGTTTTTGTGTGTTCACATTATTATGCTACTGTAGTAATCATGTTTTATAGATTTTGTTTCAATAAAGTGCCAAGTAAGACCTTTAGGATAGCTTACGGTGATAGTTGTGTTGATCCTGGTGAAAATCAGAAACTTTTGCACCCAGTAAATTAGTTTTGTTAATTCTCAGAAACGTGCTTTTGATCTTATTCTTTTTGCTCTGGATTTTTACATAAATTTCTCAGGACTTCCTAATTTGGTAGAAGTTTTGGAGTTCCAGAACTATACGTTTGATACAGATTACTACAGACTATTCTGTTTTTGACATATTATGTTTTCTATGTGTTCTTTGCTTATTTTGATGAATCTATGAGTAGAATCGGAGGGTATCAACCATAGATAAGTTGTAATACAGTAGATATTACACCAATATGAATTTAGAATGAGTTCACTAAAGTACCTAAGTGGTGGTTTTATTTTCTTATACTAACAGAGCTTACGAGTTTTCTGTTGAGTTTTGTGTTGTGGAGTTCTCAAGTTTTGGGTAAAGATTCGATGGACTATGGAATAAGGAGTGGAAAGAGCCTAAGCTTGGGGATTCCCAAGGCAACCCAAGGTAATATTCAAGGACAACCAAGATCCTAAGCTTGGGGATGCCCCGGATGGTATCCCCTCTTTCGTCTTCGTTCATCGGTAACTTTACTTGGAGCTATATTTTTATTCACCACATGATATGTGTTTTGTTTGGAGAGTCATTTTATTTTGTTTGTATTTGTTTGATGTTAGTTAGAATAATGTTTGGCATCTTTAGTTTCAATAAAAATGTCAAGGATAGCCTTTACCATGCTTATTTTGCTAGTATACTTGTTGCTGTTTGAAAACAGAAAGTTTACCGCTGTTGCAAAAATTCCCTAGAACAGTCAGAGCATGATATAATATTGAAACTTTTTGCATAATCAGATCTGACAAATTTACTACAGTGGGAATTTTATTTCATAATTTTTGCAGTTAAGGAAGTATGATGAATCCTGCATTCTTTACAGACTTGACTGTTTTGGCAGATTGCTGTTATGTTTGCATTGTTTGAATATGTCTGCTTGTTTAATGATTTTATTTGAGGATAGGAGTATTAAATATACAGAGGAATTTAGTATTCAATGTTGAATAATAATTTTAGTGATTTGCTACAGTAGAAAATGATAAGGTTTTGCATTGGTTTATACTAACCTATCTCACGAGTTCTTGTTGAGTTTGGTGTGGATGAAGCTTTTGATAAAAAGAGAAACCATGGTATGAGAGGAATTAAGGAGACACAAAAGCTCAAGCTTGGGGATGCCCAAGGCACCCTAAGATAATATTTCAATAAGTCTCAAGAATCTAAGCTTGAGGATGCCCCGGTAGGCATCCCACCTTTCTTCTTCAACAACTATCGGTTAGTATCGGTTGAGCCTAAGTTTTTGCTTCTTCACATGAGTTGTGCTATCCTTGCAATGCCATTTTATTTTGTTTTACTTGCTGTTTGAATATAGTACCAAGATCTGAAATTCTTAAATGAGAGGGAGTCTTTGCATAGTTACATAATTATTTAGCTACTCATTGATCTTCACTTATATCTTTTTGGAGTAGTTTGTCATTTACTCGTGTGCTTCACTTATATCCTATGAGTAAATTTTTTAATAACTTGATTGTCATAAATCTGAAATTATATATGTCTCTTTTGCTTATCCCATGGGGAGTAATGACTTCACATCTAAGAAGTAGAGGATCTAAATTTATTGAAGGTTAGCAGGCATTGTATTGGTCATTTAAACAATTCATGAAAGAATATTGAAGGGAGAGAGATTTCACATATAAATACACTATCCTAGACATCTTTTATAATTGGGAGCACTCATTAAGTATGACATGCTAAAGAGTTGATGTTGGACAAGGAAGACAATGTAATGGGTTATGTTTTCTGACATCTCCGTTAAAGTATATTGTCATGGATCATTCAAACATGTTGAGCTTGCCTTTCCCCCTCATGCTAGCCAAAATTCCTTGCACCAAGTAGAGATACTACTTATGCTTACAAATATCCTTAAACCCAGGTTTGCCATGAGAGTCCACCATACCTACCAATGGATTGAGTAAGATCCTTCAAGTATGCTGTCATCGGTGCAAGCAATAAAAAATGCTCTCTAAATATGTATGATCTTTTGGTGTGAAGAAAATAGCTTTATACTATCTTGTTATGGAAGCAATAAAAGCGACGGACTGCATAATAAAGGTCCATATACAAGTGCAATATAAAGTGACGTTCATTCTCATTAAGATTTTGTGCATCCAACCCTAAAAGCGCATGACAACCTCTGCTTCCCTCTGCAAAGGGCCTATCTTTTACTTTATGCAAGAGTCAAGGTGATCTTCACCTTTCCATTTTTCATTTTATCCTTTGGAAAGCACTTTGTGTTGGGGTGATCCTGATCAAACTTGTGCACCTTCTAGCATTCACACTTCATAAATTCTTTCTTTTATCATTTACCTACTCGAGGACGAGTAGGAATTAAGCTTGGGGATGCTGATACGTCTTCAATGTATCTATAATTTGTGAAGCATTCATGCTATTTTATTATCTGTTTTGAATGATTACGGGCTTTATTATACACTTTTATATTACTTTTGGGACTAACCTATTAACCGGAGGCCTAGCCCATATTGTTGTTTTATTGCCTGTTTCAGTATTTCGAAGGAAATGAATATCAAATGGAGTCCAAACGGAATGAAACCTTCGGCAGCGTGATTTTTTGGAAGAATATGATCCTGATGACTTGGAGTTCACATCAGAAGATACTCGAGGCACCCACGAGATAGGAGGGCGCCCCCCTGTAGGGCGCGCCCTCCTATCTCGTGGGCCCCTCGAGCACCTCCCGACTGACTTCTTTCACCTATATAAGCCTATGTACCCTAAAAACATCGAATATCAAGATAGATCGGGAGTTCCGCCGCTGCAAGCCTCTGTAGCCACCAAAAACCTCTCGGGAGCCCGTTCCGGCACCCTGCCGGAGGGGGAACCCATAACCGGTGGCCATCTTCATCATCCCGGCGGGCTCCAGGACGAGGAGGGAGTAGTTCACCCTCGGGGCTGAGGGTATGTACCAGTAGCTATGTGTTTGATCTCTCTCTCTCTCTCTCTCGTGTTCTCTCTATGGCATGACCTTGATGTATCGCGAGCTTTGCTATTATAGTTGGATCTTATGATGTTTCTCCCCCTCTACTCTCTTGTGATGAATTGAGTTTCCCTCTTGAAGTTATCTAATCGGATTGAGTCTTTGATTTGAAAACACTTGATGTATGTCTTGCCGTGTTTATCTGTGGTGACAATGGGATATCATGTGCCACATGATGTATGTTTTGGTGACCAACTTGCGGGTTCCGCCCATGAACCTATGCATAGGGGTTGCCACACGTTTTCTTGACTCTCCGGTAGAAACTTTAGGACACTCTTTCAAGTACTTTGTGTTGGTTGGATGAATTTGAGATTGTGTGACATATCGTATAATCATGCCCACGGATACTTGTGGTGACAATGGAGTATCTAGGTGACATTAGGGTTTTGGTTGATTTGTGTCTTAAGGTGTTATTCTAGTACGAACTCTTGAATAGATTGATCCGAAAGAATAACTTTGAGGTGGTTTCATACCCTATGATAATCTCTACGTCTGTTCTCCGCTATTAGTGGCTTTGGAGTGACACTTTGTTGCATGTTGAGGGATTGTTATATGATCTATCTATGTTATTATTGTTGAGAGAACTTGCACTAGTGAAAGTATGAACCCTATGCCTTGTTTCCTACCATTGCAATACCGTTTACGCTCACTTTTATCATTAATTACCTTGCTGTTTCTATATTTTCAGATTACAAATACCTTTTTCTACTATCCATATTGGACTTGTATCTTCATCTCTTCGCCGAACTAGTGCACCTATACAATTTATCATTGTATTAGGTGTGTTGGGGACACAAGAGACTCTTTGTTGTTTGGTTGCAGGGTTGTTTGAGAGAGACCATCTTCATCCTACGCCTCCCACGGATTGATAAACCTTAGGTCATCCACTTGAGGGAAATTTGCTACTATCCTACAAACTTGTGTACTTGCAGGCCCAACAACGTCTACAAGAAGAAGGTTGTGTAGTAGACATCAATCCCCCGGGAGGAAGGACTGGATCTGTTGGCGGAGATACATGGAGGCATATGTGGATCCCACATAGGGTCAAGGGCCCTTGCCGGCAAGGCTTTGCGGCAAGGTTCCTTCTGGCCCACTGCCCTCCAAGATGTGACGGCACTAGTAAGCAAGTTTGAAGTGTGACAGTTCCATTCAAAGAAGCTTTTTTAGCCAGCTCAAGCCTTGCAGACAATCCCTCTCTCCTGGTCGTTCTTGGTCTGGGGACTCGACATACTGGGCCCCTATCCCCGCGCCGTCGGGGGCTTTGAGTACTTGTACATTTCAATCGACAAGTTCACAAAGTGGCCGGAGGTGGAAGTAGTGAGGAAGGTGACCACACAGTCAGCGGTCAAATTCTTTAAGGGGCTAGTTTGCCGCTTTGGTGTGCCGAACAGAGTCATCACTGACAATGGCACGCAGTTCACAAGCCACACCTTCATGCAATACATTGGAGACCTCGGCAGCAAGGTCTATTTGGCTTCCGTGGCACACCCACGGAGCAACGGCGAAGAAGAGAGGGCAAATGCTGAAGTGTTGCATGGCTTGAGGACGAAGACTTTTGATAGGCTGCGCGGAAGGCGCTGGATTAATGAGTTGTCGGTGGTTCTTTGGTCGAGCAGAACCACGCCAAATCGAGCCACCGGCCAGACACCCTTTGCCCTGCTATACGGGCAGAAGCAGTTCTCCCCATGGAACTCATATACGGGTCATCTCGAGTGCTCGCTTATGATGATCTTAAGCAACAGCAATTGCGGCAAGATGACGCGAGCTCCTCGAGGAAGATCGTCTTCGGGCGGCTGTGAGAGCAGCATGCTACCAGAAAGCCTTGCGCCGCTACCATAGCCGCAAGGATCATGCCCGAAGCTTTGAGTAAGGTGACCTTGTTCTTTGGCGTGTTCAGTCGGACAAGAATTCCAACAAGTTAACGCCAAAGTGGGAAGGCCCTTATTGGGTAACACGAGTCACCGGGCCCGGCACAGTCCGCCTGGAGACCAAAGATGCCATTCCAGTGAGCAATTCCTGGAACATCGAGCATCTTCGCAAGTTTTACCCATAAGGCGCGGCTGCCGTCCCCCCGGCAAGTCACCTTTTGTACAAGCCTTGCCGACAAGGCATGCAACCCTCTGTACAACGCCAGGCGCAGACCCTGGGCATAAATAAACGAAGTGCTAGCGCCCTAAGTTATAGCATGAATGCTAGGTTGAGTCTCTCCCTCGGTTAGGGTTGATAGTGCTTGAGCAGCGACTAACCCCTAGCATAGAGGCCGAGTCTGCGTCTCTCTGTTCCTGTCCGCCCTCTTTTGTTTGCAGGTGATACGTCCATTTTGCATCATGCTTTTATGTCAATATTTATTGCATTATGGGCTGTTATTTCACGTTATGTCACAATACTTATGGCTATTCTCTCTTATTTTACAAGGTTTACATGAAGAGGGAGAATGCCGGCAGCTGGAATTCTGGGCTGTAAAAGGAGCAAATATTAAAGGCCTATTCTGCGTAACTCCAAAAGTCCTGAAACTCCACGGAATATCTTAAAATAAATAAAGAAAATCATCGCCAAAGATGAAGGCCAGGGGGCCCACACCCTGCTCACGAGGGTGGGGGCGCGCCCTCCCCCCCTGGGCGCACCCCCCTACCTCGTCAGCCCCCTGGTGGCTCTCCGACGCCCATCTTCTCCTATATGAAGTCTTTCGATGAGAAAAAATAGAAGGCAACCTTTTGGGACGAGACTCCGCCGCCACGAGCGGAACCTTGGCGAAACCAATCTAGGGCTCCGGTAGAGCTGTTCTACCGGGGACACTTCCCTCCGGGAGGGGGAAATCATCAACATCGTCATCACCCACGCTCCTCTCATCGGGAGAGGGCAATCTCCATCAACATCTTCACTAGCACCATCTCATCTCCAAACCCTAGTTCATCTCTTGTATCCAATTCTTGTCTCCAAGTCCGGGATTGGTGCTAGTAGGTTGCTAGTAGTGTTGATTACTCCGTGTAGTTGATGCTAGTTGGTTTATTTGGTGGAAGATCATATGTTCAGATCCTTTATGCACATTATTACCCCTCTGATTATGAACATGAATATGCTTTGTGAGTAATTATGTTTGTTCCTGAGGACAAGGGAGAAATCTTGCTATTAGTAGTCATGTGAATTTGGTATTCGTTCAATATTTTGATAAGATGTATGTTGTCTAACCTCTAGTGGTGTTATGTGAATGTCGACTACATAACACTTCACCATTATTTGGGCCTAGAGGAAGGCATTGAGAAGTAATAAGTAGATGATGGTTTGCTAGAGTGACAGAAGCTTAAACCCTACTTTATGCGTTGCTTCATAAGGGGCTGATTTGGATCCATATGTTTCATGCTATGGTTAGGTTTACCTTAATAGTTTTGTTGTAGTTGCGGATGCTTGCAATAGAGGTTAATCATAAGTGGGATGCTTGTCCAAGTAAGGGCTGTACCAAAGCACCAGTCCACCCACATATCAAATTGTCAAAGTACCGAACGCGAATCATATGAGCGTGATGAAAACTAGCTTGACGATATTCCCATGTGTCCTCGGGAGCGCTTTTCTTATTATAAGAGTTTGTACAGGCTTGTCCTTTTCTACAAAAAGTATTGGGCCACCTTCCTACACTTTATTTACTTTTGTTACTTGTTGCTCGTTACAATTTATCTTATCACAAAACTATCTGTTACCACTTATTTCAGTACTTGCAGAGAATACCTTGCCGAAAACCGCTTATCATTTCTAGCGCTGTTGCCGGGGAGTGAAGCTCCTTTGGTAGGTGGAATTTGGTAAGGAAAAATTGATTTAGTGTGCTGAAATTTTCTGTCACTTGTTACTATGGAAAGTAATTTTCTGAGGGGCTTGTTCGGGGTATCTTCACCCCGTCCAGTAGAGTAAAGAGTTGCTCCTCAACCTACTGAACCTACTGAACCTATTGAAAATGAAACTCCTTTTCATATTCCTTCGGGTATGATGGAAAAACTGCTAGCTAACACTTTTGCAGGAGATGGAACAAAGCATGCTGATGAACATCTACGCTATGTGGATGATGTTTGTGGACTATTTAAGCTTGCAGGTATACCCGATGTTGTTGTTAAGAAGAAGGCCTTCCCTTTATCTTTGAAGGGAGACGCATTGACATGGTATAGTCTATGTGATGATATGAGATCATGGAACTATAAAATATTTAAATTGGAATTTCATCAAAAGTATTACCCTATGCATCTTGTTCATCGTGATCGTAATTATATATGTAATTTTTGTCCTCGCGAAGGAGAAAGCATCTCTCAAGCTTGGGGGAGGCTTAAATCAATGTTATATTCATGCCCCAATCATGAGATCGCAAGAGAAGTAATTATGCAAAGATTTATGCTCGGCTTTCTGATAACAATTGCACCATGCTCGATACTTCTTGTGTTGGCTCTTTTATGGTGAAGCCTATTGAATTTAGATGGAATTTTTTGGATAGAATTAAACGCAACTCTGAAGATTGGGACCTTGACGAAGGTAAGGAGTCAGGTATGACACCTAAGTTTGATTGTGTTAAATCTTTTATGGATACTCATATTTTCTGTAAGTTTAGCACTAAATATGGACTTGACTCTTAGATAGTAGCTTCTTTCTGTGAATCTTTTGCTACTTATGTTGATCTCCCTAAGGAGAAGTGGTTTAAATATCATCCTCCCATAGAAGTAAAAGTAGCTGCACCTATTAAAGTTGAAGAAAAGACTGTCCCTTACAATGATCCTATTGTTCCCACCTCTTATGTTGAGAAACCACCTTTCGCTGTTAGAATGAATGATCATGCTAAAGCTTCAACTATTGTCCGTAAAAGCAATATTAGGACTTATACGCCACCTGAGCAAGTCAAACTAGAACCCAATATTGCTATTGTTAAAGATCTCTTGTCTGATAATATTGATGGGCATGTTATTCAATTCTCTGGTGAAACTGCTAGAATTGCTAGACCCTGTGATAGAGATAAACATAGACCTGTGGTAGGCATGCCTGTTATTTCTATTAAAATAGGAGATCATTGTTATCATGGCTTATGTGATATGGGTGCTAGTTCTAGTGTTATACCCATTGACTTATACAAAGAAATTATGCATGAAATTGCACCTGCTGAGTTAGAGGATATTGATGTTACAATTAAACTTGCCAATAGAGATACTATATCTCCAATAGGAATTGTTAGAGATGTTGAAGTCTTGTGTGGGAAAACTAAATACCCCGCTGATTTTCTTGTTCTTGGTTCTCCACAAGATAGCTTTTGTTCGATTATATTTGGTAGACCCTTCTTTAATACTGTTAATGCTAAGATAGACTGCAAAAAGAATGTTGTTACTATTGGCTTGGATGATATGGTTCATGAGTTTAATTTCTCTAAATTTAGTAAACAACATCGTGAGGAAGAATTGCCTAGTAAGGATGAAATTATTGGTCTTGCTTCTATTGTCGTACCTCCTAGTGATCCTTTAGAACACTATTTGCTAGACCATGAAAACGATACGTTCATGAATGAAAGAAGGGAAATCGATGAAGTATTGTTTAAACAGGAACCTATTCTGCAACACAATTTGCCTGTTGAAATCCTAGGGGATCCTCCTCCACCCAAGGGTGATCCCGTGTTTGAGCTTAAACTGTTGCTTGATAATCTTAAATATGCTTATCTTGATGAAAAAAAATATATCCTGTCATTATTAGTGCTAACCTTTCAGAGCATGAAGAAGAAAGATTATTGAGAACTCTGAAAAAGCACCATGCCGCTATTCGCTATACTCTGGATGATCTTAAGGGCATCAGTCCCACTTTATGTCAACATAAAATAAATTTGGAAGCCGATGCCAAACCAGTTTGTGATCCTCAACGACGTTTGAATCCTAAAATGAAAGAAGTGGTAAGAAAAGAAATACTCAAGCTTCTGGGGCAGGTATAATTTATCCCATTGCTGATAGTCAGTGGGTAAGTCCTGTCCATTGTGTCCCTAAGAAGGGAGGTATTACTGCTGTCCCTAATTATAAAGACGAATTGATTCTGCAAAGAATTATCACTAGTTATAGGATGGTAATTGATTTCCACAAATTTAATAAGGGTACTAAGAAAGACCGTTACCCCTTACCTTTTATTGATCAAATGCTATAAAGATTATGCAAACATATACATTATTGCTTTCTAGATGGTTATTCTGGTTTCTCTCAAATACCTGTGTCAGCTAAAGATAAATCAAAGACTACTTTTACATGCCCTTTTGGTACTTTTGCTTATAGACGTATGCCTTTTGGTTTATGTAATGCACCTGCTACCTTTCAAAGATGCATGATGGCTATATTCTCTGACTTTTGCGAAAAGATTTGTGAGGTTTTCATGGATGACTTTTCCATCTATGGTTCCTCTTTCGATGATTGCTTGATCAATCTTGCTCGAGTTTTGCAGAGATGTGAAGAAACTAATATTGGGAAAAGTGCCACTTTATGGTTAATGAATGTATTGTCTTGGGGCACAAAGTTTCTGAAAGAGGTATTGAAGTTGATAAAGCCAAGGTTGATGCTCTTGAAAATATGCCATGTCCCAAGGACATCAAAGGTATAATAAGTTTCCTTGGTCACGTCGGATTCTATAGGAGGTTCATTAAGGACTTCTCAAAAATCTCTCGGCCTCTGACAAATTTATTACAAAAAGATGTACCATTTGTCTTTGATGATGATTGTGTAGAAGCATTTGAAATACTTAAGAAAGCATTAGTCTCTGCACCTGTTGTTCAGCCACCTGATTGGAATTTACCCTTTGAAATTATGTGTGATGCTAGTGATTATGCTATAGGTGTTGTTCTAGGGCAAAGAGTTGATAAGAAATTAAATGTTATCTATTATGCTAGTAAGACTCTAGACAATGCTCAAAGAAACTATGCTACTACCGACAAGGAACTTCTAGCAGTTGTATTTGCTTGTGATAAATTCAGACCCTATATTGTTGATTCTAAAGTAACTATTCACACAGACCATGTTGCTATTAAATATCTTATGGAAAAGAAAGATGCAAAACCTAGACTTATTAGATGGGTTCTCTTGCTGCAAGAATTTGATTTGCATATTGTTGATAGAAAAGGAGCCGAGAACCCTGTTGCAGACAACTTATCTAGGTTAGAGAATGTTCTTGATGACCGACTACCTATTGATCATAGCTTTCCTGATGAACAATGAAATGTCATAAGCACTTCTCGTAGCACTCCATGGTATGCTGATTATGCTAATATATTGTTGCTAAATTTATACCACCTAGCTTCACATACCAAAAAAAGAAAAAGTTTTTCTATGACTTGTGCTACCTCTTGAGCACTGCGTTGGATTTCCCCGCAGAGGAGAGGATGATGCAGCAAAGTAGTGTAAGTATTTCCCTCAGTTTTTGTGAACCAAGGTATCAATCTAGTAGGAGACCGTGCACAAGTCCCTCATACCTACACAAAACGATAGCAACTCGCAACCAACAATTAGGGGTTGTCAATCCCTTCACGGTCACTTACGAGAGTGAGATCTGATAGAGATAATATTTTTGGTATTTTTGATAGATAGATGCAAAGTAAAAACAAAGCAAGTAAATAAAATGATAGAGATTGATATGATCAGAATAGACCCGGGGGCCATAGGTTTCACTAGTGGCTTCTCTCAAGAGCATAGAAATTCTACGGTGGGTGAACAAACTACTGTTGAGCAATTGACATAACTGAGCATAGATATGAGTATATCTAGGCAATGATCATGTATATAGGCATCACATCCAAAACAAGTAGATCGAAACGATTCTGCATCTACTACTATTACTCCACTCATCGACTGCTATCCAGCATGCATCTAGAGTATTAAGTTAAAAATAGAGTAACGCCTTAAGCAAGATGACATGATGTAGAGGGATAAATTCTGGCAATATGATAAAAAAAACCCATCTTGTTATCCTCGATAGCAACAATACAATACGTGCCTTGCTGCCCCTTCTGTCACTGGGTAAGGACATCGCAAGATTGAACCCAAAGCTAAGCACTTCTCCCATTGCAAGAATTACCAATCTAGTTGGCCAAACCAAAGAGGATAATTCGAAGAGAGTTGCAAAGATAACTCAATCATACATAAAAGAATTTAGAGAAGAATCAAATATGTTCCATGGATAATACTGGATCATAAACCCACAATTCATCGGTCTCAACAAACACACCGCAAAAAGAAGATTACATCGAATAGATCTCCACGAGAGAGGGGAGAACATTGTATTAAGATTCAATAAGAGAGAAGAAGCCATCTAGCTACTAGCTATGGACCCGAAGGTCTGAAGTAAACTACTCACACTTCATCAGAGGGGCTATGGTGATGATGTAGAAGCCCTCCATGGTGGATGCGCCCTCCGGCGGAGCTCCGGAACAGGCCCCAAGATGGGATCTCGTGGATACAGAATGTTGCGGCGGTGGAATTAGGTTTTTGGCTCCTGTTCTGATTGTACGGGGGTACGTAGGTATATATAGGAGGAAGGAGTACGTCGGTGGAGCTTCGAGGGGCCCACGAGGTAGGGGGCGCGCCTAGGGGGGCGCCCTCCACCATCGTGACCGCCTCGTGGCTTTCTTAACGGAGGTTCCAAGTCTCCTAGATCTTATCTGATGAGAAAAGCACATTCCCGAAGGTTTCATTCCATTTGGACTCCGTTTGATATTCCGTTGCTTCGAAAACACTGAAAAAGGCAAAAAACAACAATTTTGGGCTGGGCCTCCGGTTAATAGATTAGTCCCAAAAGTAATATAAAAGTGGAAAATAAAGCCAAATATAGTCCAAAACAGTAGATAAAGTAGCATGGAGCAATCAAAAATTATAGATACGTTGGAGACGTATCAACTTGCGACATTACATTTGTGATGACCCGCATCTTTATAAAGGAGTAGATGGTGTTATTAGACGTTGTGTACCTGAGCATGAACAGGAACTGATCCTACGCAAGTGTCACTCCGAAGCTTTTGGAGGACACCACGCTGGAGATAGAACTGCACATAAGGTATTGCAATCTGGTTTTTATTGGCCTACTCTCTTCAAGGATGCCCGTAAGTTTGTTTTGTCTTGCGGCGAATGTCAAAGAATTGGTAATATTAGTAGACGTCAAGAAATGCCTATGAATTATTCACTTGTTATTGAACCATTTGATGTTTGGGGCTTTGATTATATGGGACCTTTTCCTGCCACTAATGTATATACACATATTTTAGTTGCTGTTGATTACGTTACTAAGTGGGTAGAAGCTATTCCAACTAGTAGTGCTGATCATAACACTTCTATTAAAATGCTTAAGGAGGTTATTTTTCCGAGGTTTGGAGTCCCTAGATACTTAATGACTGATGCTGGTTCACACTTTATTCATGGTTCTTTTCGTAAGATGCTTGCTAAATATGACGTTAATCATAGAATTGCATCTCCATATCACCCGCAGTCTAGTGGTCAGGTAGAATTGAGCAATAGAGAGCTCATATTAATTTTGCAAAAGACTGTCAATAGGTCTAGAAAGAATTGGTCCAAGAAACTGAATGACACATTATGGGCCTATAGAACTGCATACAAAAATCCTATGGGTATGTCTCTGTATAAAATGGTTTATGGAAAAGCTTGTCACTTTCCTCTCGAACGAGAACATAAGGCATACTGGGATATTAAAGAGCTCAACTATGATTTCAAACTTGCCGGTGAGAAGAGGTTATTTGGTATTAGCTCACTTGATGAATGGAGAACCCAAGCTTATGAAAATGCCAAGTTGTTTAAAGAAAAGGTTAAGAGATGGCATGACAAAAGGATACAAAAGCATGAGCTTAATGTAGGTGATTATGTATTGCTATACAACTCTCATTTAAGATTTTTTGCAGGAAAACTTGTCTCTAAATGGGAAGGTCCCTATGTCATCGAGGAGGTCTATCATTCCGGTGCCATAAAAATAAACAACTTCGAAGGCACAAATCCGAAGGTGGTAAACGGTCAAATGATCAAACACTATATCTCGGGTAATCCTATAAATGTTGAAACAAATATTATTGAAACCGTAAACCCGGAGGCATACATAAAGGACAATTTCTAGAATGTTCCAGACTCCGAAAAGGAATAGGTATGTGGTACGGTAAGTAAACCGACTCCAAAACAATTTTTAAGGCAATATTTCTCCGTTTTGGAATATTTAGAAAAATAAAAAAATAAGTAGCAGTCCGGGGAGGACACAAGGAGTTCCCCCATGGGCGCGCCCCCTACCTCATAAGCAGCTTGTGTGCCCTCCGGACTCCGTTTCCTTGCACGATATGTATTTTGGTCGGTAAAAATTCATTATATATACTCCCGAAGGTTTTGACTCTCGTATCACGCAAATCTCCCTTGTTCTTGTTTTGAGCTGTTTCTCTGACAGGTCTAGATCATCATGACGACCGCAAGTGCTTCCAAGGACAAGTTCTTCGAGAAGGTAATCAACCCTTACCTCGCGGAGGTGCTGCGACACCCTCAAACCATTGAGATGCGTGATGGGTTGCTGCACATCCACGATGTTGAGGGACCAAAGGAAACCGGAAGCGTGGAGTCGAGCTCGAAGCAATGGAGCAACAAGTTTTCAAGTGCCAGGGGATGGTGGAGCGTGGAATCAACGCTACCCACAAGATGCTCGCGGAATTCACCAACAACTACGAGCCGGATGCCAAGAAGACCGAGGAGGCCATCTTCAAGCTACACGAGAAGATCGAGCACCTCCAAGCCCAAATCTATGATCTGAAAAACCAAAACTTTGAGTACGAATATAGATTCAAAAGGAAGAGTATGGCTGCAGATTTGAGGATTCCGGAGACTCGATCATCCTTCTATGATGGTGAGCCTATGCCATGGAAGGGGGACGACAAGATTGCATCATCAACAACACCTCCACCGCCAGCAACAAAGAAGGAGACATAATCATCTGGGTATGGGCGCTCCGCTTGGCAACTGCCAAGCTTGGGGGAGGTGCCCTGGTATCGTATCCCCATCACAACTCCTATCTTTACCATTTTTCATAGTTCGATCCTTTTAGTAGTATCTTGATTTAGTAGAATAAAGTCATGGCATGATCTAGTTTTGAGTTTTGCTTTATGATCCTTCTTTGTAATCGAGTCCGTGAGCTATATAATAAAGATTAGTGTTGAGTCAAGGGCTTGATTATTTCGCCATGATCTTGGGTGATTAGAAGAAAAAGAATAAAAAGAATCAAAGAGTTCATATTAATCTTACTGAAAGCAATGACTTCACATAGAAAGAGTATGATGATTAAAAGTTGTTGGGAGTTGGCAAATATAACTTTGGTCATCGTTGCAATTAATAGGAAGTAATAAGGAGATAGAGGTTGTGACACTCCAATTTTTTTTGTGGTTTTTGTTTTCAGAAGAGCCTTGCTTAGTTTGAAGAAGGTCATTTAAACCCTTCTTAAAAACCATATTCTAAGTTTGCCCTCTCAAAAATCTTTTCTTGGATTTAGTTTCTTGTAAAAAAAGAAACCCCTTTTGATTTTTGGGGGTTTTATTTGATTTTGATCCATTCTTGTTTACCATGCCCCTTATGGTAAAACTCCCCCAAAACCCCTCCTCCCACTTGGGTACAACCCAAACATTCTGGCCAAACTAATAAAATCCATTTTTGGATTTTTTTTCCAATTATTTCTTTTCCCAAAATAATTCTGTCCTTTCTTTTGAGCCTAGGTGACTTGCAAAGCAAGTACCCTAATGCCTTTGATTCTTGATCACAAAGCAACTCCCCTGGATAGTCCTTAGTACCCACAACCTAGAACCATCAAGATCTACTCTTCTTCTTTTAAAAAAATTCAAATTTCACTCTCTGCAAGTTTGGACCAGATTTGCCAAATTTGGTGAAATTCATATCTACACTTCTCCAAAAATGCCACCAAAATTCAGCCAACCTCTAGTTGCAATGAGAGACCACTCCACCAAAAACCAGCTCAATGAAAAATCCGTACGTGCCAGAATCATTCTGTCGAACACCTGGCATGCACCATTTCTGTTCATCTTCAGTAAAAATTCAGTTTCAGTGTCGTTTCTCCATCAGAACTTCAGTCACATGTCCACTGTGCTTTTGGCTCGATGCTCGCAGCCCCTCCCTCTTGTCTGGAGCACCATACGCGCGCTTGGCACCTTCCTGGCGTCGGTGGCGCCCTGGCCCGCCAATGCCGACGTGTCCCGCGACGGCAGAACCACCGTAACAGCCAACAGGGGCAACACTGCAGCATAACGCCGTTCGGCGCCGCCCAAACCTCCTGAGGGCTCCGCATGGCCACCTCCTTGCCAGCGCACGCATGCAGCACCATCGCCGTGGCCTGGCACGCGCAGAGCGCATTCTCTGCCGCTGACGTGTCGTGTGGCCGTTCCGTCGAGGACAGGCCGTAACCACCCCTCCCGTGCTGAGTTGGACACTGAAATGGCACCAACACTCCGTCTAGTCGATGCTCAAGCTCCTAAGCCGACCGTCCAGCCACAGCGCCGCCGTAATCACTCACCGGAGTTATCCGTTCACGGCAACTGCCTAGGGCCGGCTATAAATAGCACCCCCCGAGCTTGCTCTCGCGCCCGCACAACTCCACCACCTCACCAGACCCCGCCTAGCCACTGGAAGAGCCTCGTGGGGCCTTTCTTCCTCAACTCCGGCCATCTCGCTCTGCCTCAGCCTCCACCTCGATTCACTCCGGTGAGGCCGTCTCCGACGCCCTAACCTCGTCAGCAACCCTCTCGAGCAACTAGGAGACTAACCCCCACTCCTATTTGATCCCCGCAGCTCCCTCCGGCGAGATCCACGACTGCCCGAACCGCCGTCCGCCGGAGCAAGGGCCGCCGTTGACACAGTGCTCGCCGGCGAGCACCACCACCACCCACAGACGCGGAAAGGTGCACTGATCACGAAGGTACCGTCCGATCCCCCTGCCTCGCCGTGGATCACTGCCGGCGACCACCGCACCTCTCAGGCACCGTCGCGCCCTGTTTCCCTCGTTTAAAAATTCAAACCTGACGGGTGGAGCCCGCCTGTCAGTCTCTCGGCCGTTTCTTTTAAACGAACCGTTTTCTGGACTTTTCCGCAGAACCCCCTTGAAGTTTTCTGTTTCATTACAGATGGGTCCTTGGACCAAAACTCTTATAACTTTTAAACAGAATATTGTTTTTGATTGATTCTTTTTATGTCACCTTTGTTTTTTTGTCTAGTTTTTTTGTCATATTTATTTCAAAAATATTTGGAACACTTTTCTATACACTCACGGTATTTACGTTACGTACGTATTTTTCTTATACCGTAGATACCGGAGGAGGTGACGGAGCTGCAAACTTCACTCAGTTAAACTCCGACAACTCCGAACCAGGCAAGCATGTTTGAACTCTTGATATGATGAGTGGTTGTTGCATGTTTGAATTTTAGTATAGTCATGGCATGTTTATGAACATTTATTTGAATGTTATATTTCATGCACATAAGTGGAAAGTAAGTTTCGGAAAGCATTATGTTGTTGGATACATATTTGCATGGCCATGTGATGGCATGAGGATGGCTAAGATGGCAGTGTTGTGACATGCCAGTCTTATGCCAGATTATTTGATTTCCGTGTCATCGTGAATCAAATCACATTTCCATTCATTTCCTTCCTGTACTATCACATGTTTTCCGAAAGGAATATGCCTTAGTAAGTTGCAAACCGTTTTCCTGGTACACACCAAATAGAGAGGCCGGGATGAGGGTTCCATGGCCCTGGATTAAAGCCCGTCATCCGGTCAGGGGGCATGGGTGTTTCCGGTTGGGACCGAGAGGGGGGCACCCCTTAGAGCGCGCGTATAGAAATTTGATCCCATGCTATTCGAGGTTGTGACATCCCCGTCTCAAGGTTTTTCTTGGATGTTGTCCAGGGTGATTCCTGTTTTCGTGAGGTGAAATGGGTGTGTACTAGTTAAATGTGTTTGTACTGAAATACCGTAAACGGAACTAGTCCTTCGTGACTACGGAAATCCGTTTGCTATGGTTAGTTCATACAAACTCTGCAGAGTCTCAAATTCTTTAAATCATCTTGTACTTGTCCAAGTATTGTATTCATCTTATCTTCTCAGATATCAGCCTCAGTGACAAAACTCCGGTGGACTACATGTGTGTAATCCGGTTAAAAGTTTATTCTTGTGAATGGACTAACCTGTTATTACTTTCGTTATGAAGCCCTTTTTGTGACGTCGCTCAGACGTTCGACTATGGTATATTTGTTATTTATTTTTGTTATAAATCCCTTTCTGTGATGTCGCTCAGACGTCCGACTGTGGTATGCTTGTTATTTACTTTTGTTATCAAGCCCTGTCTGTGACGTCGCTCAGATGTCCGACTGTGGCATTCCTTTTATAAGCCCTGTCTGTGACGTCGCTCAGATGTCCGACTGTGGCATTTCTTTTATAAGCCCTGTCTGTGACATTGCTCAGATGTCCGACTGTGGCATTTCTTTTATGAGCCCTGTCTGTGACGTTGCTCAGATGTCTGACTGTGGTATTTCTTTTAAAACCCTTTATGTGGTGTCGCTAAGACGCCCGACTGTGGTCTTCTTTTAAAACCCTTTATGTGGTGTCGCTAAGACGCCCGACTGTGGTATTTCTTTTAAAACCCTTCATGTGGTGTCGCTAAGATGCCCGACTGTGGTATTTCTTTTAAAACCCTTTATGTGGTGGCGCTAAGATGCCCGACTATGGTATTTCTTTTAAAGCCCTTTATGTGGTGTCGCTAAGACGCCCGACTGCGGCATGAATTTTATTTGTTTACCTTTCGAGGTGTCGCTCCAGACACCCGATCGGCTTTCAGTTATTTATTCTTATTTATCAAGTCTTGCAATAATATTATTGTTGGGATGAGCATCATTATTTTTATTCACGACGCATTCATGCATTTATTTATTATATCTTTTGTCCAAACTGTCATGCGAGTACTTTCAAAGTACTCACCTGGCTTGTTGTTTTGGCCAGATGTTGATGAAGGCGATCTCATGGATGAAGAGTTTGATAGCGAGTCCGACACCTAGAGGAGTCCCAGTCAGTCCTGTGCTATCCTGTTTTGGTCACTGTATTATCCGCTTCCGCAACCCCAGAAATAAATTCATCGAGCCTCACCTCGACGCTCGATGAGCTGCCAGTTAGGAGTCAAGCAATCCACCACCACTTTTTCTCGAGCTAGTAGCATGCCACCACACCCCTATGTCATAACCGCCCTTATGTAAGATATTCGCGAGTTTGTAATAATTTGTTGAGCTGTCTCAGCTCAACCCTGTAATATATTTAAGACTACTGGTCCTCTGTTCATCAAGTATTTGTCTACCAGTGAGGATGACTTTTCCTATACTGGATTCTAAAGATCGATTTTCTCAATAATTATTTTATTAAAAAATCGGTCGTGACAGATTTGGTAAGCAGAGCCAGGCTGACTGTAGGAAGCCACTAGGTGTGATCGCTAATTCGTTATTATCATAATAGAGTTTATTCATGTTTTTACAAATGTAGTCATTTTTCTGACAGTCAGCATAAAATTTATGATGTGATCATTCAGAATTTTTTCCTACTTTTGTAGATGGCCGGCAACGACTATGAGTTGCAGATGTTCGCCAACATGCCTGAGGGGTTCGTCAAACTACTCTCCTTCATCATGTAGGTCGCGATGGGGCCATCCGTGCGCCCAGTCTTCACACTTTATCCGCACAAGATCAACGACAGTCTGACCATGCACCAGGCCGCGGTGCAATTCAGGGGAGGGCATGTTGAGATGCGCCGCATCCGTTTCTTGGGGAGAGCCATGACTACAGAGAGGCATGCTATGCAGATGGCTACCCGCGAGGCGATAGCTTGTCTTCGGGATGTCCTTCCTGCAATGAAGACCCGTCGCTACCGCTACCTTCCATGCCACGCGCCTTACACCTGTCACTACTCATTCTGTTGCCCTAGAGGAGAGCGAGACGAGGCCTTTGAGATGCTTGTCGAGTACCTCCGAGCCCTGGAGGCAGCCTTCGACAGCATGGTGGACGACCTCGTAGCTGCCCACATGGACTCAGTTCATGGCTGTGCTGATAACAGGAGGGAACTTCTACACACCGCTCCACCGCTGACTTTTATCTCGTCCTCAGCTTCTCATTCGCCTACCATTCTCGCCACCGCGCGTCGTTTACCTACCACTGAGGAATTTAACCAGGCTATTGCACCCACTCCTGTTCACGCTGCACCACTTTTTGCACCCACTCCCTTACGTGCTACTCCACCTATTCCGCCCACTCATATTCAGGTTACTCCGCCTATGACACCTGCTCCATCAGCTCAGCGCAGCGTTCCTCGTCTGCAACCTATTAGCGAGGAGGAAGTTGATTCCCCAGCGTCACTGCGTCTCACCCTCGGCAGGCCAAGGGAGATCGTCACCATCTCCGACTGAGTACGCGTAGACGCCA
The DNA here is from genome assembly GCF_002162155.2 of Triticum dicoccoides. Taxonomy (NCBI): domain Eukaryota; kingdom Viridiplantae; phylum Streptophyta; class Magnoliopsida; order Poales; family Poaceae; genus Triticum; species Triticum dicoccoides. The sequence continues at coordinate 100,816,913 of NC_041385.1, forward strand.
TGCGATGTACCGACTTGTGTAATATGTTTATATGTACATAGGTTGTGAGAAGTAGCCTGTTTGCGCATCATGTAGGATCTGGAGAAGTGCACTAGTTTAAATAACATGTCAGGATTATGTACGCATATCCTGAGTGATGTAATGTATAATTATGCTTGCGTGTAAGATATGTAATTGTCCTTCTCCACGCGCAATCGTGTATTTTCAAAAGTATCCTGGAGTTTTAAAATTTTCTCTATGTGTGATTTTATTGACTTTTGCGACTCTCTTTATTGTCTTACGAGTTTCACAAAATATATCCCCAGAGTGAAAGATGTCTCATCCTTGGACGCGCTCCATGCCAAATCAGCCAGAGGAAAATTATGGCACACCGCAAAACCACAATTTCACGCAGGGACAGACAAGTCAACCGGACAGTGAAACAGCTTTCACACAAGTGTGTCGTTTGTATGAACAAAGTAAGCAACAACACCAGGAAATGATGAACCAATTCATCAATATGGGAAGTAACCGTGGTCACTATCAGCAGCAATCCAAATTATCTGAGTTGCAGAAGACGCGTCCTCCAACATTTTGTCATACTGACAAGCCTCTTGAGGCCGACGACTGGCTTCGAGACATGGAGAGAAAATTAATTATTGCACAGTGTTCAGACCGTGAAAAAGTATTGTATGCACCACATTACCTCACGGGAGCAGCCGCATCGTGGTGGGAAAACTTCTTGCACATGCACCCCAACGAAAATGAAATAACCTGGGAGGATTTCAAAGAAGGTTTTCGTGGGGCACACATTCCTAAGAGTGTCATGAAAATCAAGAAGAGAGAATTTGATGACCTCAAGCAAAGGACCATGACAGTGTCAGAATACAACAACCAATTTACTCTGCTGTCACGCTACGGCAATGAAGAGCGCATGACCGAGAGCAAGAAGATGGAAAAATTCTTGGAAGGCCTGGCACCCACCCTTAAGTGCCAGCTGGTTGTGCATACCTTTCCAGATTTTCAAACACTGGTGGATAAGGCCATTACTATGGAAAATGAGCTACGTAGCCTGGAAGATTTCTGCAAACGCAAAAGGGACCAGACTACTTTTGCTCGCAACCCCAGAAGCAAGACAGAATTTCAGAAGGGTGGAACACACAAAACCCCGAGGATAATTCACACCCAATCAAGAATTTCCATGCAAGAGACAAGGAGTTCACCTATCGCCCAGGCGTTACTTGTTACGCTTGTGGAGAAGAAGAGCACTATGCCAAGCAGTGCCCCAAGCCAAGGAACTCAACCCCGAAGCCCAATAATGGTGGCAATAATTCAGCGCCAAAGCGAAACAATTTCAACCCCAATAAAAACCACCAGAAAGGTCACCTGAACCACGTGTCCCGAGAGGAAGCATAGAACGCCCCAGATATCGTACTCAGTACGTACCCCATCAACACAATACGTGCCATGGTTTTGTTTGATTCTGGAGCTTCTCACTCATTCATTTCGAAGAGTTTTGCTTTGCAGAATAATTTTTCGATGCTTCCCTTGGAGAAATCAATGATCATCAAGTCCCCTCGAATTAAGCAAGTGACCTAGAGTTACTGTCAAGGTGTGCTCATTGAATTCGAAGGATTGAAGTTTTACGCCAACCTTATTGTACTGGAAAGCAAAGGACTGGATGTCATCCTAGGGATGGATTGGTTAACCACCAACAAAGGTTTTATTGACTGCTTCAACCGGACCGTGATTCTCACACACCATCATGGGAAGAAAATAAAAGTTTCATCCAAAGAGAGACAAATACCTCGGCAACCGAGATTAAACAAGGTGGACGTTTCCGAACTGAACAAGGTTCCAGTAGTATGTGAATTCCCAGACGTATTTCCAGAAGAACTACCAGGCATGCCACCGGACCGAGAGATAGAATTCAGCATTGAGCTAGCACCCGGAACCGCTCCCATTTACAAGAAACCTTACAGAATGGCACCATCCGAATTGGTGGAATTGAAGAAGCAAATAAAATAATTATTGGAGAAAGTATACATACGAGCTAGTTCCTCACCTTGGGGTTCTCCAATTTTATTTGCCAAGAAAAAGGATGGAACTCTGAGATTGTGTATTGATTATCGAGCTCTTAACATGGTCACAATCAAGAACAAATACCCAATGCCCCGAATAAATGATTTATTTGATCAGCTCGCACAGGCCAAAGTCTTCTCAAAAATTGACTTGAGATCGGGATACCACCAATTAAAAGTGCGAATAGAAGATATTCCCAAGACCGCCTTCATTTCCAGATATGGGCTGTATGAATTCACAGTGATGCCATTCGGGCTAACCAACGCCCCCGCATATTTTGTTCACCTCATGAACAAAGTATTTATGAAGTATATGGACAAGTTTGTTGTGGTATTCATCGATGATATTCTGATATACTCCAAAACACCAGAAGAGCACGCCGAGCATCTCCGGATTGTACTAGAAGAACTCAGGAAACATCAATTGTACGCCAAATTCAGCAAATGTGAACTTTGGCTAAGACAGGTGGGTTTTCTGGGCCATGTACTCACCCAAGAAGGTATCGCAGTAGACCCGGAAAAGGTGAAAGCCGTACTTGGCTGGAAACCACCAGCTAGCGTAACAGACGTACAGAGTTTCTTGGGAATGGCAGGCTATTATCGGAGATTTATTGAAGGATTCTCCACCATAGCAAAGCCAATGACACAGTTGCTCAAGAAAGGCAAGAAGTTTGAATGGACAAAAGCATGTGAGAAAAGCTTCCAAGAGCTAAAAAGCAAATTAACAACGACACCAGTACAAATTGTGCCAGATATACACAAGAATTTTGAGGTATATTGTGACGCATCCCGGAAAGGCCTCGGATGCGTATTGATGCAAGAAGGCAAGGTAGTCACGTATGTCTCCAGACAACCTCGCAAGCATGAGGAGAATTATCCCACTCATGACTTGGAATTGGCAGCGGTCATCCATGCACTCAAGGAATGGAGACACTTCCTACTTGGAAATCGTTGTGAGATATACACAGACCATAAGAGTCTTAAGTATATTTTCACACAGCCGGAACTAAATTTACGGCAACGACGCGGGTTAGAGTTGGCGCAGGATTATGATGTTGGAATCCACTATCATCCCGGAAAAGCAAATGTTGTGGCAGATGCCCTTAGTCGGAATCCCAGCACGGACGACGACAGTATACCAAAGTTGAGGCCAGAATTTCAACAAGAATTCGCCAGACTCAATTTAATAATGGTTACCGAAGGCAGTGTGTCGAATCTGGAAATACAGCCTACCCTAGTGGAAAAAAGCAAGGAAGCCCAGCACGGACACCCCAGCATTGAGGGCATAAAAAGGAAAGTCAGTTTGGGAAAAGCCTCAGAATTCAACATAGATGAGCAAGGAATATTGTGGTACGGAGAGAGACTATCCGTACCAAATATCAAGGGCCTCAAACAGCAGATTTTGGCTGAAAGTCACACAGCTCCGTATTTGATCCATCCCTGGAGGGACAAAAATGTACAAAGACCTTCAGGAAAATTTTTGGTGGCACGACATGAAGAGAGATATAGCCACGTTCATTGCATGTTGTGACTCTCGTCAACGTATCAAGGCCGAGCACCAGAAACCAGCCGGGCTGTTATAGCCAAACAAGATACCCGAGTGGAAGTGGGATGAGATTGGAATGGATTTTATTGTTGGACTGCCACGGTCACGACACGGAAACGATGCCATACGGGTCATAACGGACAGATTAACCAAAGTGGCACATTTTCTTCCAGTGAAGACAATTCACACCACTCAGGGGCTGGCCAGACTTTATCTTGCCCGTATCATCTGCCTGCACGGAGTACCAAAGACTATCATATCTGACAGAGGCACACAGTTCGTCTCTAGATTTTGGGATCAACTACAACAGGCACTGGGAACCCAACTAGCATTCAGTACCGCATACCATCCCCAGACTGATGGGCAGACTGAACGCGTAAACCAAATCCTAGAAGACATGATGAGAGCCTGCGTTCTCACCTACGGAACCAGTTGGGAAGAAAGTTTGCCATATGTAGAGTTCGCATACAACAACAACTATCAAGCCAGCTTGCAAATGGCATCCTTTGAAGCTCTATATGGGAGAAGATGTCGTACCCCGCTAAATTGGTCAAAGACCGGAGACAGCCATATCTTCGGCCCAGATATGCTCAAGGAGGCCGAGAAGAAAGTTAAAACAATTAGAGATCGACTCAAAACAGCTCAAAGTCGGCAAAAGAGTTATTACGATCGAAAGCATCGGAAGTCAGTTTTGAACCCGGAGAATTGGTATACCTAAGAGTTTCTCCTATGAAGGGTCTGCAGCGATTCAGGATTAAGGGAAAGCTAGCACCAAGATTCATCGGACCGTTTCATATAGTGGCCCGAAGAGGCACGGTAGCCTACCAGCTAGACCTACCCGGAGATTTATCCGGTATCCACAACGTGTTTCACATCTCGTAGTTGCAAAAATACGTGAGCAACTCAGAGAAGCAAGTATCACATGAGAATATTGACGTGCAACCAGACCTCACCTACCGGGAGCACCCAATAAAAATATTGGAAGAGTCTGAGAGGAGGACCCGACAGAAAACCATCAAGTTGTTCAGAGTTCAGTGGAGCAATCACACCGAGAACGAAGCAACTTGGGAGAGAGAGGATTTCCTCCGAACAGAGCACCCACACCTGTTTAAGGATCAACTGAAATCTCGGGGACGAGATTTTTCCTAAGGGGGTAGGTATTGTGACACTCCAATTTTTTTTGTGGTTTTTGTTTTCAGAAGAGCCTTGCTTAGTTTGAAGAAGGTCATTTAAACCCTTCTTAAAAACCCTCTTCTAAGTTTGCCCTCTCAAAAATCTTTTCTTGGATTTAGTTTCTTCTAAAAAAAGAAAACCTTTTGATTTTTGGGCTTTTATTTGATTTTGATCCATTCTTGTTTACCATGCCCCTTATGGTAAAACTCCCCCAAAACCCCTCCTCCCACTTGGGTACAACCCAAACATTCTATCCAAACTAATAAAATCCATTTTTGGATTTTTTTCCAATTATTTCTTTTCCCAAAATAATTATGTCCTTTCTTTTGAGCCTAGGTGATTTGCAAAGCAAGTACCCTAATGCCTTTGATTCTTGATCACAAACCAACTCCCCTGGATAGTCCTTAGTACCCACAAGCTAGAACCATCAAGATCTACTCTTCTTCTTTTAAAAAAATTCAAATTTCACTCTTTGCAAGTTTGGACCAGATTTGCCAAATTTGGTGAAATTCATATCAACACTTCTCCAAAAATTCCACCAAAATTCAGGCAACCTCTAGTTGCAATGAGAGACCACTCCACCAAAAACCAGCTCAATGAAAAATCCCTACATGCCAGAATCATTCTGTCGAACACCTAGCATGCACCATTTCTATTCATCTTTAGTAAAAATTCAGTTTCAGTGTTGTTTCTCCGTCAGAACTTCAGTCACATGTCCACTGTGCTTTTGGCTCGATGCTCGCATCCCCTCCCTCTTGTCTGGAGCACCACACGCATGCTTGGCGCCTTCGTAGCGTCGGTGGCGCCCTGGCCCGCCTGCGCCAGCGTGTCCCGCGGTGGCAGAACCACCGTAACAGCCGACAGGGGGCAACCCTGCGGCATAACGCCGTCCGGCGCCACCCAAACCTCCTGAGGGCTCCGCGTGGCCACCTCCTTGCCAGCGCACGCATGCAGCACCATCGCCGTGGCCTGGCACGCGCAGAGCGTGTTCTCTGCCGTCGACGTGTCGTGCGGCCGTTCCGTCGAGGACAGGCCGTAACCACCCCTCCCGTGCTGAGTTGGACACTAAAATGGCACCAACACTCCGTCTAGTCGATGCTCAAGCTCCTAAGCCGACCGTCCAGCCACAGCGCCGCCATAATCACTCGCCGGACTTATCCGTTCACGGCAACCGCCTCGGGCCGGCTATAAATAGCACCCCCCGAGCTTGCTCTCGCCCCCGCACAACTCCACCACCTCACCAGACCCCGCCTAGCCACTTGAAGAGCCTCGAGGGGCCTTTCTTCCTCAACTCCGCCCACCTCGCTCCGCCTTGGCCTCCACCTCGATTCACTCTAGTGAGGCCGTCTCTGGCGCCCTAACCTCATCAGCAACCCTCTCGAGCAACTAGGAGACTAACCCCCACTCCTATTTGATGCCCGCAGCTCCCTCCGGCGTGATCCACGACTGCCCGAACCGCCGTCCGCCGGAGCAAGGGCCGTCGTCGACACAGTGCTTGCCGGTGACCACCACCACCACCCACAGACGCAGAAAGGTGCACTGATCACGAAGGTACCGTCTGATGCCCCTACCTCACCGTGGATCGCCGCCGGCGACCACCGCACCTCTTGGGCACCGTCGCGCCCTGTTTCCCTCGTTTAAAAATTCAAACCTGACGGGTGGAGCCCACCTGTCAGTCTCTCAGCCGTTTCTTTTAAACGAACCGTTTTGTGGACCTTTCCGCAGAACCCCCTGGAAGTTTTCTGTTTCATTACGGATGGGTCATTGGACCAAAACTCTTATAACTTTTAAACAGAAAATGGTTTTTGATTGATTCTTTTTCTGTCACCTTTATTTTTCTGTCTAGTTTTTTTTCATATTTATTTGGAAAATATTGGGAACACTTTTCTGTACACTCACGGTATTTACGTTATGTACGTATTTTTCTTATACCGTAGATACCGGAGGAGGTGACGGAGCTGCAAACTTCACTCAGTTAAACTCCGACTACTCCGAACCAGGCAAGCATGTTTGAACTCTTGATATGATGAGTGGTTGTTGCATGTTTGCATTTTAGTATAGTCATGGCATGTTTATGAACATTTCTTTGAATGTTATATTTCATGCACATAAGTGGAAAGTAAGTTTCGGAAAGCATTATGTTGTTGGATACATATTTGCATGGCCATGTGATGGCATGAGGATGGCTAAGATGGCAGTGTTTTCCGAAAGGAATATGGCTTAGTAAGTTTCAAACCATTTTCCTGGTACACACCAAATAGAGAGGCCGGGATCAGGGTTCCATGGCCCTGGATTAAAGCCCGTCATCCGGTCAGGGGGCATGGGTGTTTCTGGTTGGGACCAAGAGGGGGGCACCCCTTAGAGCGCGCGTATAGATATTTGATCCCATGCTATTCGAGGTTGTGACCTCCCCGTCTCAAGGTTTTTCTTGGACGTTGTCCAGGGTGATTCCTGGCATCGTGACGTGAAATGGGTGTGTACTAGTTAAATGTGTTTGTACTGAAATACCGTAAACGGAACTAGTCCTTCGTGACTACGGAAATCCGTTGGCTGTGGTCAGTTCATACAAACTCTGCAGAGTCTCAAATTCTTTAAATCATCTTGTACTTGTCCAAGTACTGTATTCATCTTATCTTGTCAGATATCAACCTCAGTGACAAAACTCCGATGGACTACATGTGTGTAATCCGGTTAAAAGTTTATTCTTGTGAATGGACTAACCTGTTATTACTTTCGTTATCAAGCCCTTTTTGTGACGTCGCTCAGACGTCCTACTGTGGTATACTTGTTATTTACTTTTGTTATCAAGCCCTGTCTGTGACGTCGCTCAGATGTCCGACTGTGGCATTCCTTTTATAAGCCCTGTCTGTGACGTCGCTCAGATGTCCGACTATGGCATTTCTTTTATAAGCCCTGTCTGTGACGTCGCTCAGATGTCCGACTATGGCATTTCTTTTATGAGCCCTGTCTGTGACGTCGCTCAGATGTCCGACTGTGGTATTTCTTTTAAAACCCTTTATGTGGTGTCGCTAAGACGCCCGACTGTGGTATTTCTTTTAAAACCCTTTATGTGGTGTCGCTAAGACGCCCGACTGTGGTATTTCTTTTAAAGCCCTTTATGTGGTGTCGCTAAGACGCCCGACTGCGGCATGAATTTTATTTGTTTACCTTTCGAGGCGTCGCTCCAGACACCCGATCGGCTTTCAGTTATTTATTCTTATTTATCAAGTCTTGCAATAATATTATTATTGGGATGAGCATCATTATTTTTATTCATGATGCATTCATGCATTTATTTGTTATATCTTTTGTCCGAACTGTCTTGCGATTACTTTCAAAGTACTCACCTGGCTTGTTGATTTGGCCAGATGTTGATGAAGGCGATCTCATGGATGAAGAGTTTGATAGCGAGTCTGACGCCTAGAGGAGTCCCAGTCAGTCCCGTGCGATCCTGTTTTGGTCACTGTATTATCCTCTTCCGCAACCCCAGAAATAAATTCATCGAGCCTCACCTCGACGCTGGATGAGCTGCCAGTTAGGAGTCAAGCTATCCACCACCACTTTTTCTTGAGCTATTAGCATGCCACCACACCCCTATGTCATAACCGCCCTTATGTAAGATATTGGTGAGTTTGTAATAATTTGTTGAGCAGTCTCAGCTCAACCCCATAATATATTTAATGTTACTGGTCCTCTGTTCATCAAGTATTTGTCTATCAGTGAGGATGACTTTTCCGATACTGGATTCTAAAGATCGATTTTCTCAATAATTAATTTATTGAAAAACCGGTCGTGACAGAGGTTTCACACATAGATATATTATCATTGGCATCTTTTATGATCGGGAGCACTCATTAAAATATGACATGCTAAAGAGTCGAGGTTGGACAAGGAAGATAACATAATGAGTTATGTTTTCTTACATTTGAGATAAAGTATGTTGTCATGGATCCTCTACCGTGTTGAGCTTGCCTTTCCCCCTCATGCTAGCCAAATTCCTAGCACCAAGTAGAAATACTACTTGTGCTTCCGAACACCCTTAAACTAGTTTTGCCATGAGAGTCCACCATATCTACATATGGATTGAGCAAGATCCTTCAAGTAAGTTGTCATCGGTGCAAGCAAACAAAATTGCTCTATAAATATGTATGACTTATTAGTGAAGAGAAATAAGCTTTGTACGAACTTGTTGTGGACGCAATAAAAGCGACGGAATGCATAATAAAGGTCCACATACAAGGGGCAATATAAAGTGACGTTCTTTTGCATTAAGATTTTGTGCATCAACCTTAAACGCGCATGACAACCTTTGCTTCCCTCTACGAAGGGTCTATCTTTTATTATTATCCTCTACCTTATGCAAGAGTCACGGTGATCTTCACCTTTCCTTTTTTATTTTATCCTTTGGCAAGCTCAGCATGTTGGAAAGAACATGATATATATATCTAATTGGATGTGAGGGAGCATGAATTATTGTTGTTGACATTACCCTTGAGGTAAAACGTTGTGGGGCAAAACTATAAGCCCCTATCTTTCTCTGTGTCCGATTAAAACTCCGTAACCACAAATATTGCGTGAGTGTTAGCAATTATGAAGGACTAAGTGATAGTTGAGTATGTGGACTTGCTCCTAAGCTCGGACATAGACTCTTTCCGATGTTATGATAAATTGCAATTGCTTCAATGACTGAGGTTATAATTTGTTGGTGCCCAATAATGTTTCTGATTCATAATTTGGCCTTGTGAAAAGATCATCACTTGAACATGAGTAATCATACGACAAAATCTATATATGTTGCTGTTATGAAATAATCATGATGCCTTCATGTTCGTATTTTATTTTTATCGACGCCTCTACCTCTAAACATGAGGACATATTTATTGTTATCGGCTTTTCGCTTGAGGACAAGCGAGGTCTAAGATTGGGGGAGTTGATACGTCCATTTTGCATCATGCTTTATGGGCTGTTATTTCACGTTATGTCACAATACTTATGGCTATTCTGTCTTATTTTACAAGGTTTACATGAAGAGGGAGAATGCCGGCAGCTGGAATTCTGGGCTGGAAAAGGAGAAATATTGAAGGCCTATTCTGCGTAACTCCAAAAGTCCTGAAACACCCTGTTCACGAGGGTGGGGGGCGCGCCCTACCCCCTGGGCGCGCCCCCTACCTCATGGGCCCCCTGGTGGCTCTCTGACGCCCATCTTCTCCTATATGAAGTCTTTCGGTGAGAAAACAATAGAAGGCAACCTTTCGGGACGAGACTCCGCCGCCATGAGGCGGAACCTTGGCGGAACCAATCTAGGGCTCCGGCGGAGCTGTTCTACCGGGGACACTTCCCTCTGGGAGGGGGAAATCATCAACATCGTCATGACCAACGCTCCTCTCATCGGGAGAGGGCAATCTCCATCAACATCTTCACCAGCACCATCTCATCTCCAAACCCTAGTTCATCTCTTGTATCCAATTCTTGTCTCCAAGTCCGGGATTGGTGCTAGTAGGTGGCTAGTAGTCTTGATTACTACTTGTAGTTGACGCTAGTTGGTTTATTTGGTGGAAGATCATATGTTTAGATCCTATATGCACATTATTACCCCTCTGATTATGAACATGAATATGCTTTGTGAGTAATTACGTTTCTTCCTGAGGACAAGGGAGAAGTCTTTCTATTAGTAGTCATGTGAATTTGGTATTCGTTCGATATTTTGGTAAGATGTATGTTGTCTAACCTCTAGTGGTGTTACGTGAACGTTGACTACATAACACTTCACCATTATTTGGGCCTAGAGGAAGGCATTGGGAAGTAATAAGTAGATGATGGGTTGCTAGAGTGACACAAGCTTAAACCCTAGTTTATGCATTGCTTCGTAAGGGGCTGATTTGGATCCATATGTTTCATGCTATGGTTAGGTTTACCTTAATTCTTTTGTTGTAGTTGCGGATGCTTGCAATAGAGGTTAATCATAAGTGGGATGCTTGTCCAAGTAAGGGCAGTACCCAAGCACCGGTCCACCCACATATCAAATTATCAATGTACCGAACTCGAATCATATGAGCGTGATGAAAACTAGCTTGACGATATTCCCATGTGTCCTCGGGAGCGCTTTTATTATTATAAGAGTTTGTCCACGCTTGTCCTTTGCTACAAAAAGGATTGGGCCACCTTGCTGCACTTTATTTACTTTTGTTACTTGTTGCTCGTTACAATTTATCTTATCACAAAACAATCTGTTACCACTTATTTCAGTACTTGTAGAGAATACCTTGCTGAAAACCACTTATCATTTCCTTCTGCTCCTCGTTGGGTTCGACACTCTTACTTAACGAAAGGACTATCATAGATCCCCTATACTTGTGGGTCAACAGCAGGGTACATGAATGTTTCCTCCAAGCTAAGTGGAAGAAAGAGAATGAGCCGGTGCCCTAGCCCCAGCAAAGCAAGATTGACGAGGGTTGAAGATACAAGGGTCCACCCCCGGCAAGCTGAGGTTGACGGGGGCTGCAGATTCGGATAAGTTTTTCCTTCCCCTGTTTTACATTTCCGTATGGGTTGGAACGTGTGAAACCTCGTGTTGCTCCTAAGTTACGGTGCCCCCCCTGCCCGTACCCGAGAAATTATTTCTTGGCTCGGGGTCTGGTTGTAGCCGCGGTAGCGAGGAAGCAAGCGTAGGGCTTAACCCTACTTCACCCCTGTCTCCGCCAAGAGCGCGAGTTTGGTTGAGTAAAGAGAGGGAGCGGCAAGGCCTGTTGCTGGCCGACGATGTTTACGATAAAAGTAACAAGGATTCGTTCCTTGGTATGGGCTTTGCTCACGGACAAAGAACCCGACAAACTCCCTTTTTCATTAATACACTCCACACAGGTAAAGTTCGTACGGAATGTAAACATGAGCAAGGGGATTACAAGTTTTAAATCTAACTAAGGCCCGTAGGCTTACAAGCTAAAAAGATATAAGGTTCCCATAATCCCTTTCTTGTCCCTCTCCTTAGGAAACGGAACAAGAAGGCAAGAGGGCAGAAGGAGCACCTATGCGAGGTACGAGCAGGAGAAGGCGCCAAGAGAACATGTCAGCAGCCGTCTGAGAGAGGGCTGGTGATGATGGTGCCGGGCGAAGAGCTAGAAGATGAGGTTGCGGTCTGTCAATACGCTACGAAGGCATCGGTGGCATCGTACTCCGACCTCACAGCCGGCCACCTGCCTTCTTCGCCTTCTCCGGCCTCCCTGCGCCAGCCCCCCAAGGAGGCGACCCCTAGAAGTTCAAGGAGCCGGCCCTACCGGGAGAAGGGGCATGGTGCAGATGCTGCTGCTTCCGGCACCGCCCTGGGGCGGCAGATCTGATACCTAGTCGGACCCGTCGTCCTCTTGCCTGCTACCCTCGTCGTCGCTGCCACTGTCTTCCTCGTCACTCTCGCTCGAGGAAGAGTGTTCGTCATCCGAGGAGCTCTCCACGCAGCACTTCAGGGCAGTTCCAAAGTCACTAAATACCTTGACAGAGAGGAGGCCATTCTCCATCAGCTTGAAGTAGAGGATGAGCCCCACTGCCAGGTTGTGGATGCGAGTGAAGGTTTTCCATCCACGTCGGAGATACATGACATGAGGGGCTGGGAAATTGACATCGGCCCATGTGTTGCTATTCCCACAGCCCCTCGTATGTAGTCTCAGCGCCTGCGGCGGGTCGAGCTCCATCTCCAGAGCGAATGGAGTAGGAAGACAAAGACGACGACGCACCGGCCAGCGCAGCCTGATGAAGAAATCGCAAGGATGGTCCCCGATGTGGCCCTCCATTGGGGGAAGGACCGCTGGCGGAGGCGAGGCCCATGCACTGCCCCGTCCTCCTCTTCCCCGACAACCACGGCGGTCTCGGCCTCGCCCCCTCCCCATTCCCCTCACGGCCGGCTCCGCTGCCATGGGCTCTTGGGGAGGAGCAGCATGTTGTCGACCAGAGACCCTCACCGCCACCGTCGAAGCATCAACACATCCTCTCGCCATGGCAGAGGGGAGGAAGAAGCAAGGATGGGAGGAGGAAGATGGCGAAAGACTGAAGGGTGGCATCCCTCCCGCTCCTCTCATTATAAAGGGGGCGGGGTCAGGGCTTAGCAGCCCCTCTCAGCCAAACCAGCTCATTAAGATGACGGCGGGCAAGGCCGTCGACTGCCCTCCACACCCAATTGAAGGTGTGTGGGTATCGACCCACACGCGCACGTCTTCCCACATTCCACGCGCCTGTTACCTGCCCTGCGTCGTGCATGCGTCGTACGTGGCGCAAGGGGCGGGTATAGTGGGACGTGTGGAGCGACGATTCTAGAGCAGAAAGCATAAATAAGCAGCGGCGCCGCGGTCTTAAAGGGACACGCAAGCCGCCTCTTTACTCTTCACCGCAGGATGACGCAAGCACGCTTCGGTCACCCCACGCGCGATCCCCATGTCACGCATTCAATGTGAATCTTGGGGAAGCGCAACAGACGAAGGATTACCATGGGTCAAAGCCGGCCCTGCCTGCACCCGCACCATTCTAGGCCTAGCCCAACAACGCGTCGCACTTATGTGTGGCCCAGGCCCGGGGGCTCCTGTCGGTTTAGGAGTAGGGGTTCTACTATGCACCCCTCTTCTTGTGGACGGGCAGTCAGAGCCACGCCCAAGGCCACACTTGGCAAGGAAAGGGAAGGAGGCCGAGGACACGAGATGGTCAAAACAACGCCAAGACAGAGACATGGAGAGCAAGAGGGCGAGGTAGGTTCCCCCGACAGGACCCTTGCCGGGGCAGTCTCCACGACCCCGGCAAGGACCTTGCCGGGGCAGCTCGCCCAACCCCGACGGGGCGCACCACCCTCGAGCCCAAGGCTTCCAATACCAACAGCCACGTTTGTACCAAGGCTCGGGAGGCGCCTCTATGATGGCATGCAGATCTTTGTGAAGATCATGAACATTCCAAGTCAGATGAGGATTAGAAGATGACAAACCTTGGTGAGATCCTCACCGAGGAAACCCACAAGACCTTCGGCAAGATCCTTGCCGGGGACGACCACGACGCCATGGAAAGACCCTTGTCGGGGGCCCGGCAAGGCCCTTGCCGAGGACATCCATGGGGCCATAGCCATGCCCACACCCACCAAAGTTTCCACCGCCGCTCCCATGCAACTACCAGCCCACCAGCTAGCAGGCACCTGCGTGTCGACGTGAGGCTTCCAAGCCAACTCAGCGAGCGCCTACGTGGTGGCATGCAAATCATCGTGAAGGCCCTACCACCATGCCACCTCAGTAGCTTGCCAGCCTACATGGAGCTGACCTCCTCGCTGGCCTGGGTGCGTGTCGAAGCAGGGCGAGGCGGCGGTAAAGCGAGGGGACACTTCAGAGGCGCATTTAATGTGTCGTGTCCCGTAATGGCTAAGCGATAAGCTTAGCCGCTGTACACCGATGCTACCTCATGTGTGCCACTGTGGCGATCCCCTTGACTATAAAAGGAGGCCTGAGGCATGCAAGAGAAGGATTCGGACCCTTGGACAAGTTACACTCCTCGTAGCTAGCTCAAGAACTCGAAGAACACTCAAATAGACACAAAAGCAGGACTAGGCTATTACGCATCCTTGCAGCCCGAACCTAGTTAAACGACCCATGTGCTTGTGCTGATTATTGATCCCGCTCTTCTCACGACCCCGCGCCCCGCAACCGTAGTAGGGATTCCAGTGATCCCATAGGTGTCGTTTCCACCGACATACATCTAGCACTTTGTGGTTATGTATTTTATGTCATCTATTGGATATGCTATTAGAATTCCAGTCAGGTTAACATTGTCTCCCTTGTCGTGCTTCAGCCTCGCCGTTGTACAACTCGCTGGAGCTGCTCTAACGACGGAACCCTCCATCACAGCGGAGCAGTACCCAGGGCTCCATCTCGAGACGCCTAAGATCTTCTTCCGCTCCTCCGATAGCCAAATCAGCCGGAGCATCCTCACTGACCAACCCAATCACACTGAGATTGACATGGCTTCGCCAAAGAGGTTGTACACTTGTTGCATCACTTTTTTACTCTACATGTTATATATATATATATTGTCCACTGAGCACACGTAGTAATGTCAAATACGATTAGTTTCTCCTACTATATGACAAGCAGTGAGGTACCAGGCAACTTAGCTATCCGTGATGGACTCTCTTGAACACCATAATTATTTATCTCTGCGCGTTTGATCTATATGCATTTGTAGATGGGCCTAGGAGTTGAGCTAGTAGGGCAGTGGCCTGGTTCCAAAGAAGTAGAAGTAGCACAAAAACATTTTATGAGTGTAGGCTTTTCCCTGCTCAAGCCTTCCTACTAGAATTGCAACTACTTGGAAGGAAAAGTGAAGGAAAAACATAGGATTTGGAAAGTTTCATATGGTACTACTATTCATGCATTTGGTTCAAAGAAATGGAGCAAAGGAACACTGTAGGATTTGTTCCTTTAGTGTCTCCTTGAAAGAAAAACCTTAGGAATTTTAATATCCACTTGTCCTCCATTTCAAATTCCTATTCATGAAGCACAAGACTAAGATATAGTAGCATAATAGCATTATAACCGTACATATTCTTGTGGTTTGACTTAATCTCACCATGCTTCTTTGCATCATGTGATCTTCCATTTGTTGCGAACCAAACATCCATATTGGCAGAAATCCTGTGTTTTTAAATTCTCTGTTTTGCATGTGCATTCCTATCCAATTCCTGTGTATTTCCAATCCCTGCATTGTTAGAATCCTCAAATTTAAACGAGCCCTTACGCAATTACTTCTGTTATAGATATGTATCAAAGAAAACCTTGTGTGGTTTGTCCCGCTCCTGTTGTGCTGTTTTCCACCCCAGCTCAGCTTCTCCAATGATGAAAGGGTTCACCACAGCAGGGATCCGCCCCCCAGACTGTCTTTCGTAGCCTCAGATCTTCTTCCCCGCCGTCGGTAGCCACGACAACAGCATTACGTTCATGAACCGAGCAGATGACCCCGAGGACTCCATGGGTCCGCAAGAGAGGTCACACTCTTTTGTGTCTACTTACATTATGCATCGCTTAATATTACATGCCACTTTATCGTCATGTTCACCGATTAGACTCTGAGTCAGCTCAAAACTAATGCTCAAACTTGACTTTTTAAATGGTTGTGGGGTACATATCGAGGCCGCAATCAATAGTATCTCTCTACTACCTAGTTAATCTCTGGTGTCTACTATGAGTTTCATGTTGGGTGGAAACAAACAGTAAGAAACCATTATCTGTATTTTTTAACTGAAGCAATTATCTGCGTGCTGTCATTGGTTTTGGGTCTATCCACATGTTGCTACCATCACTCTGGATTTCTGCATGCACTCCTTACATAATCTCACTATGTTTTATTCCTATGCATGTCAATTATTCTACACAATGGAACTGAACATGTAGAGCAAAAGAGACTAGCCTTGCCTAGCAATAAAATTTCATTTAGACGTCACTCCATGGTGGGCGCAAAGGCAGCCCCCCCCCTCCATCTAGTTCAAACTGTAATCAAGAGGAAGACAACTGTCCTGAGGGCCATTCAGAAGGAGAAGACCACTCCTATTTACCCCCTGAGGTCTTTGCTCTAACTTGACATGCTGATGTTAGTAATATCATGCATATGGTGCCTTGCATTGCTTACTTTATACATCAAATATGTCATCTTCTTATTTTAGACATGCTTTATGTGTATGCCATATGTTTAGTTTCTTTATCATATATGTGAATTATGCAACACCATCTTGTTTAGCCAGGCATCATATATGTTAATTTTGCAGTGCCATCCTGCTTAGCCAGTAATCTTATATGTGAATTATATCATGCCATCCTTTTTTTCACTACGTATTACATTTGTCAACAATGTTAGTACATTCAGCTACTCTTCATGTGCATCAGCCATTTGACACGGTGATGGAATATTCTGGAGTGAAAACAAGGTCTTCATTGAAGACTATGCTATCTGACGAAGCGCATATCTCGTTGGTTACAGATAGCTCCTCAGACG
>NC_041385.1:100833904-100834788 GCF_002162155.2 Triticum dicoccoides
ATGCTCTAACTTGGCAGGGTTATGTTGCTCATATCGTGCATATGGTGTCTTGCATTGCTATGTCATTTGCTTAGTTTAGACATTCTCTGCGTGAATGCCACCAGTTTAGTGTCTAATTACCATATATGTGAATTATGCAATGCCATCTTGTTGCAAGACATTGTATATATGAATTATGCAATGCTATCTTGTTACAAGGAATTATATATGTGAATTATGCAATGCCATGTTGTTTAGCCAATCATCATATATGTGAAATATATCATGCTATCCTTCTTTTGTATTACGTGTTCCATTTGTGGAAAATGTTTGTATATTCAACTACTCTTCCTGTGCATCAACCATTTGAAGCGGTGATGGAAGTATCTAGAGTGAAAACAAGATATTCAGGGCAGAAAATGCAACATGTTGAAGCAAACATCTTGCTGGTTACAGATAGCTCCTTAGAGGAGGATTCAGGGATAGATGACCATGTTGGGAATCGTTGCATGCAATTTCAAAAAATTTCCTACGCTCACGCAAGATCTATCTAGGAGATGCATAGCAATGAGAGGGGGAGAGTGTGTCCACATACCCTCATAGACCGAAAGCGAAAGTGTTAACTTAATGTGGTTGATGTAGTCGAATGTCTTCTCGAATCAACCGATCAAGTACCGAACGTACCATACCTTCGAGTTTAGCACCCGTTCAGCTCAATGACGTTCCTCGAACTCTTGATCCAGCAGAGTGTCGATGGAGTCAATGAGTTCATTCAGTACGACGGCATGTTGATGGTGTTGGTGATGCGATCCGCGCAGGGCTTCTCCTAAGCACTACGATGATACTATCGGAGCAGTAAACGGTGCAGGGGGGCACCGCACAAGGCTAAGACAATTGTTGTGCCT
>NC_041385.1:100834957-100851287 GCF_002162155.2 Triticum dicoccoides
TAAAGGAGGGAGAGGGGAGGAGGCCGCCGTCCTAGAGGGGCGCGCCATGGGGGAAGTCCTACTAGGAATCCTAGTCCTAGTAGGATTCCCCTTTCCTTTTCCGGAGTGGTAAAGTCGGGAAGGGAGAGGGAGTAGGAGGGGGAAAGGGAGTAGGAGTGGCCCCCATAACTGGGTGATTATAAAGATGCTCTACAGGTATCTTCGAAGGTTTTTGTTGGGTTTGCATAGATTGAGATTAGGATTTGTCACTCCGAGTATCGGAGAGGTATCTCTGGTCCCTCTCGATAATGCACATCATATGAAGCCTTGCAAGCAATGTTACTAATGAGTTGGTCACGGGATGATGCACTATGGGACGATTAAAGAGACTTGTCGGTAACGAGATTGAACTAGGTATGAAGATACCGACGATCGAATCTCTGGCAAGTAACATTCCGATGACAAAGGTAATAACTATATTGACATTGCAGTTCGACCGATAAAGATCTTCGTAGCATATGTGGGAACCAATATGAGCATCCAGATTATTCTATTGGTTATTGAACGGAGAGGTGTCTCGGTCATGTCTACATAGTTTTCGAGCCCGTAGGGTCCGCACGCTCAAGTTATGTGTTTTGGTGACCGAAGGTTGCTCGGAGTCCTGGATGAGATCACGGACATGACGAGGAGTCTCAAAATTGTCGAGAGGTAATGATTGATATATTGGAAGGTTACATTCAAACACCAGAATGGTTTCGGGAAATTTCAGATGATTTTCGGACTACTGGGAGGTTACCGGAACCCGCCGGGGAAGTAATGGGCCAACATGGGTGCTACCTCTTGAGCACTGCATTGGATTTCCCCGAAGAGGAGAGGATGATGCAGCAAAGTAGCGTAAGTATTTCCCTCAGTTTTTGAGAACCATGGTATCAATCCAGTAGGAGACCATGCACAAGTCCCTCGTACCTACACAAAACGATAGCAACTCGCAACCAACGCGATTAGGGGTTGTCAATACCTTCACGGTCACATATGATAGTGAGATCTGATAGAGATGATAAATAATATTTTTGGTATTTTTGATAGATAGATGCAAAGTAAAAAGTAAAAGGCAAAGTAAAACAAAGCAAGTAAATAAAGTGATAGAGATTGATATGATGAGAATAGACCCGGGGCCATAGGTTTCACTAGTGGCTTCTCTCAAAAGCATAAGTATTCTACGGTGGTTGAACAAATTACTGTTGAGCAATTGACAGAATTGAGCATAGTTATGAGTATATCTAGGCAATGATCATGTATATAGGCATCACGTCCAAAACAAGTAGATCGAAACGATTCTGCATCTACTACTATTACTTCACTCATCGACCGCTATCCAGCATGCATCTAGAGTATTAAGTAAAAACAGAGTAACGCCTTAAGCAAGATGACATGATGTAGAGGGATAAATTCATGCAATATGATAAAAAAACCATCTTGTTATCCTCGATGGCAACAATACTATACGTGCCTTGCAACCCTTTCTGTCACTAGGTAAGGACACCACAAGATTGAACCCAAAGCTAAGCACTTCCCCCATTGCAAGAACTACCAATCTAGTTGGCCAAAGGAAAAAGGATAATTCGAAGAGACTTGCAAAGATAACTCAATCATACATACAAGAATTCAGAGAAGAATCAAATATTTTCCATAGATAATACTGGATCATAAACCCACAATTCATCAGTCTCAACGAACACACAACAAAAAGAAGATTACATCGAATAGATCTCCATGAGAGGGGGGGGGACTTTGTATTGAGATCCAAAAAGAGAGAACAAGCCATCTAGCTACTAGCTATGGACCCGAAGGTCTGAAGTAAACTACTCACACATCATCGGAGGGGCTATGGTGTTGATGTAGAAGCCCTACATGGTGGATGCCCCCTTCGGCGGAGCTCCGGAACAGGCCCCAAGATGGGATCTCGTGGGTACAGAAGGTTGTGGCGGTGGAATTAGGTTTTTGGCTCCTGTTCTGATCGTACAGGGATACGTAGGTATATATAGGAGGAAGGAGTACGTCGGTGGAGCGTCAGGGGGGCCACGAGGTAGGGGGCACGCCCAGGGTGGGCGCGCCCTCCACCCTTGTGACCGCCTCTGGCACTTCTTGGAGTAGGGTCCAAGTCTCCTGGATCAGGTTCGGTTGGAAAATCACGTTCCCGAAGGTTTCATACCGTTTGGACTCCATTTGATATTCCGTTTCTCTGAAACACTAAAATTGGCAAAAAATAGCAATTCTAGGTGGGCCTCCGGTTAATAGGTTAGTCCCAAAAGTAATATAAAAGTGGAAAATAAAGCCCAATATATTCCAAAACAGTAGATAAAGTAGCATGGAGCAATCAAAAATTATAGATACGTTGGAGACGTATCAATGGGCCATAGAGGAGAGTGGTGGCAGCCCACAAGGGTTGGCCGCCCCCCATGGGAGTCTGAATTGAACTAGGGGAGGGGGCGATGCCCCCCTTTCCCACTCATACTCCCTCTCCCTTTCCCCCTTTGCTGCTTCGGAAAAGGAAAAGGGAATCCTACTAGGACTAGGAGTCCTAGTAGGACTCCCCCATGGCGCACCCCTCTAGGCCGGCAGCCTCCTCCCCTCTCCCTCCTTTATATACGGGGCTGGGGACACCTATATGCACAACAATTGTCTTACCCATGTGCGGTGCCCCCCTCTCCTACTCCCTCTCCCTTTCCCCCTTTGCCACTCCGGAGTAGGAGGCATGGTGTTTTTTCTATGTATTCACACATGTATCAAGTTTCTGGTTAATACAATTCTAGCATGAATAATAAACATTTATCATGATTAATGAAATATAAATTAACAACTTTATTTTTGCCTCTAGGGCATATTTCCTTCAATCTCCCACTTGCACTAGAGTCAATAATCTACTTCACATCGCCTTGTGATTTAACACCAATAGTTCACATCGCCATGTGACCAACACCCAAAGGGTTTACTAGAGTCAATAATCTAGTTCACATCGCTATGTGATTAACACCCAAAGAGTACTAAGGTGTGATCATGTTTTGCTTGTGAGAGAATTTTAGTCAATTGGTCTGCCACATTCAGAGCCGTATGTAGTTTGCAAATTTTCTATGTCTACAATGCTCTGAATGGAGCTACTCTAGCTAATTTCTCCCACTTTCAATATGTATCCTGATTGAGACTCAGAGTCATCTGGATCGGTGTAAAATCTTGCATTGATGTAACTCTTTACGACGAACTCTTTATCACCTCCATAACCGAGAAATATTTTCCTAGTCTTCTTAGGTAACTAAGGATAACTTTGACCGCTGTCCAGTGATCCACTCCTGGATCACTATCATACCCCCATGCCAAAATCATGATAAGGTGCACAATAGGTCTGGTACACAACATAGCATCCATGATAGAACCTATGGCTGAAGCATAGGGAGTGACTCTCATTTTCTCTCTATCTTCTACAGTGGTCGGGCATTGAATCCGACTCAACTTTACACCTTGTAACATAGGCAAGAACCCTTTCCTTGACTGATCCACTTTGAACTTCTTCAAAACACTATCAAGGTATGTGATTTGTGAAAGTCCTATCAACCGTCTTGATCTATCTCTATACATCTTGATGCCCAATATGTAAGCAACTTCACCAAGGTATTTCATTTAAAAACTCTTATTCAAGTATACTTTTATGCTATCCAGAAATTCTACATCATTTCCAATCAACAATATGTCATCCACATATAATATTAGAAATGCTATGGACCTCCCACTCACTTTCTTGTAAATACAGTCTTCTAAAAGGCTGTATAAAAACATATGCTTTGATCACCTCATCAAAGCTTATATTCCAACTCCGAGATGCTTGCACCTGTCCATAAATGGATCGCTGGAGCTTGCACACTTTGTTAGTACCTTTTAGGATCGACAGAACATTCTGGTTGCATCATATACAACTCTTCTTGAAGAAATCCATTAAGGAATGCAGTTTTAACATCCATTTGCCAGATTTAATAATCATAAAATGTGACAATTGCTAACATGATTCGGACAGGATTAAGCATCGCTACGGGTGAGAATGTCTCATCGTAGTCAGCTCCTTGAACTTGTAAAAAACCCTTTGCAACAAGTCGAGCTTTATAGATAGTAACATTTCTGTCAGCGTTAGTGTTCTCCTTGAAGATCCATTTATTCTCTATGGGCCGCCGATCATTGGGAAGATCCACGAAAGTCCACACTTTGTTCTCAGACATGGATCCTATCTCAAATTTCATGGCCTCAAGCCATTTATATGAATCTGGGCTCATCATAGCTTCTTCATAGTTCGTACGTTCATCATGGTCAAGTAACATGACCTCCAGAACAGGATTACCGTACCACTCTGGTGCGGATAGTTACCAGACCGATGAGGTTTTGTATCAACTTGATTTGTAATTTCATGATATTTATCATTAACCTCCTCTCTAATTGGTGTAGGCATCACGGGAATAGTTTTCTCGGATGAGCTACTTTCTAAATTGAGAGCAGGTACAGTTACCTCATCAAGTTATAATTTCCTCCCACTCAATTCTTTCGAGAGAAACTCCTTCTCTAGAAAGGTTCCGTTCTTAGCAACAAAAATCTTGCCTTCGGACTTGTGTTAGAAGGTGTACCCAATTTTTTCCTAAGGGTATTCTATGAAGACACATTTCTCTGATTTGGGTTTGAGCTTATCGGGCTAAAGCCTTTTGACATAAGCATCACATCTACAAACTTTTAGAAATGACAGCTTATGTTTATTGCCAAACCATAGTTCATATGGTGTCGTCTCAACGAACTTTGAATTAGCCCTCTTTAAAGTGAATGCAACTGTCTCTAATGCATAACGCCAAAACGATACTGGTAAATAGGTAAGAGACATCATAGATCGCACCATATGTAATAAAGTGCGGTTACGACGTTTGGACACACCATTACGCTGTGGTGTTCCAGGTGGCGTGAGTTGTGAAACTATTCCACAATGTTTTAAATTAAGGACAAACTCGCAACTCAAATATTCTCCTCCATGATCAGATCATAAAAACATTATTTTCTTGGTACGATGATTCTCCACTTCACTCTGAAGTTCTTTGAACTTATCAAATGTTTCAGACTTACGTTTCATTAAGTAGATATACCCATATTTGCTCAAATCATCTGTGATGGTTAGAAAATAACGATAGCCGCCATGAGCATTAACACTCATTGGACCGCACACATCGATATGTATTATTTCCAATAAGTCAATAGCTTGTTCCATTGTTCCGAAGAGCGGAGTTTTAGTCATCTTTCCCATAAGGCACGGTTCACACATATCAAATAATTCATAATCAAGTGATTCCAAAAGTCAATCTTTATGTAGTTTCTTCATGTGCTTTACACCGGTATGACCCAAACGACAATGCCACAATAAGTTGCACTATCATTATCAACTTTGCATCTTTTGGCATCCATATAATGAATATGTGTATCATCACAATCAAGATTCAACAGAAATAGTCCACTCTTCAAGGGTGCATGACCATAAAAGATATTACTCTTTTAAATAGAACAAGCATTATTCTTTGATTTATATGAATAACCGTCTCACACTAAACAAGATCCGGATATAATGTTCATGCTCAACGTTGGCACAAAATAACAATTATCCAGGTCTAAAACTAATCCCGAAGGTAGATGTAGAGGTAGCGTGCCAACGGCGATCACATCAACATTGGGACAATTTCCGACGACATCCGTAGTACCTTCTTCGAGTTTCAAATATGAGCAACCGAACCGGTATCAAATACCTAGGCACTACTACGAGAATAAGTAAGGTACACATCAATAACATGTATATCATATATACCTTTGTTCACCTTGCCATCCTTCTTATCCGCCAAATACTTGGGGCAGTTCCGCTTCCAATGACCAGTCCCTTTGCAGTAGAAGCACTCAATTTTAGGCTTGGGTCCAACTTTGGGTTTCTTCCCGGGAGTGACAACTTGCTTGTCAGTCTTTTTGAAGTTCCCCTTCTTTTTACCCTTGCCCTTTTTGTTGAAACTACTGGTCTTGTTAACCATCAACACTTGATGCTCCTATTTGATTTCTACCTTCGCGGCCTTCAGCATCACGAATAGCTTGGAAATAGTCTTTTCCATACCTTGCACATCACGAATCCTTTGTAGCTTGGTGGCAGTGATTGATGAACTCTGTCAATGACACAATCATCTGGAAGATTAACTCCCAGCTGAGTCAAGAGATTATGGTAACTAGTCATTCTGAGTATGTGCTCACTAACAGAACTATTCTCCTCCATCTTCGAGCTATAGAACTTATTGGAGACTTCATATCTCTCAACTCGGGCATTTGCATGAAATATTAACTTCAAATTTTGGAACATCTCATATGGTCCATGATGTTCAAACTTTCTTTGAAGTCCCGATTCTAAGTCGTAAAGCATGGCACATTGAACTAACGAGTAGTCATTAGATCGAGCTTGCCAAGCGTTCATAATGCCAGCTTCTGCTCCTGCAGTAGGCCTTGCACCAAGCGGTGCATCAATGACATAATTCTTCTGTGCAGCAATGAGGATAATCCTCAAGTTACGGACCCAGTCCGCGTAGTTACTGCCATCATCTTTGAAATTAGCTTTCTCTAGGAACGCATTAAAATTCAAAGGAACAGTAGCACGGGCCATTGATCAACAACATAGATATGCAAAAAAAACTATCAGGACTAAGTTCATGATAAATTAAGTTCAATAAATCATATTATTTAAGAACTCCCATTTAGATAGACATCCTCTAGTCATCTAAGTGATACGTGATCAAAATCAACTAAACCATGTCCGATCATCACGTGTCATGGAGTAGTCTTCAATGGTGAACATCACTATGTTGATCATATCTACTATATGACTCAAGTTCGACCTTTCGCTCTCCAGTGTTCCGAGGCCATATCTGTATATGCTATGCTCGTCAAGTTTACCCCGATTATTCTACGTGCGCAAATCCGTCTTGCACCCATTGTATTTTAACGTAGAGCTTATCACGCCCGATCATCATGTGGTGTCTCAGCGCGAAGAACTTTCGCAATGGTGCATTCTCGGGGAGAACACTTATACCTTGAAATTTAGTAAGGGATCATCTTATAATGCTACCGCCGTACTCAGCAAAACAGGATGCATAAAAGATAAACATCACATGCAATCAAAATACGTGACATGATATGGCCATCATCATCTTGTGCTCACGATCTCCATCACTAAAGCAACGTCATGATCTCTGTCGTCAACGGCTTTACACCTTGATCTCCATCATACCGTCGTGGTCGCCTCGCCAACCATTGCTTCTACGACTATCGCTACCGCTTAGTGATTAAGTAAAGCAATTACATAGCGCTTGTATTTCATACAATAAAGTGACAACCATATGGCTCCTGCCAGTTGCCGATAACTTTTACAAAACATGATCATCTCACACAACAATCTTTAGATCACATCATGTCTTAACCATATCACATCACAATATGCCCTCCAAAAACAAGTTAGACATCCTCTAATTTGTTTGTTGCAAGTTTTATGTGGCTGCTACGGGCTGCTAGCATGAATTGTACAAACCTTAGACCATATAGTGACCATGGTACATAGATATATGTTTGTTTCATATTGTTATCTTGTCCACTTTAGTACTGAACTGATTTTCCAAAATGAGTTTCATATACAACATGGTAAACCTGTGATGTGGCTGCTTCTTTCTTTTTTAGAATCCGGACGAAATATTGGAGAAGAGTACCCCCGCTATGCAATGGTAAAGGAAGTAATGCAGATAAGGTTGAAGATAGCGAGACATCCCTGTTGGTCTCCAAGAAAGCTGATAAAAACTATCTTGACGATAGTGAGACAACCCAAAAGTCTTGTCTTGATGTAGTGTTGAAGTTATTGGCCACTATCGCTGCCACAAGCTCTTCGAACTCGCTGCCTGAATGACTTCGGCTTCTTTAGTCTCAGCTACAAGCTGAAAAACATCAGTCAGCTGTGTTGCGACAAGATGTCGAAAGACCGAGGAAGTCCCTGCAGAATTCAGATGCATACTTTCTGGTGCAACAGCAAGCGCAGGTGGATTTAAGCGCCAAACAAGAGAATGATAATAAGCTTGCTAAGCATCTCGCGAGCATTATGGGTACCCAGGATATTGTTTCTTGATCTCTTCTGAGGTGGGTTCAGTTCCGGACTTGTTTTGCTGCGGAGTGTATTTGCACTGGTCGCCAACTTTGACAACCAGTGTAAGTGATATGCTGCTTTGTTCCCTATATTTGCACTGGTGGCGAATTTTGATGCCCAGTGGATGTAATATGTGTAATAGCCGTGATAGCCTAGCGTAAGTTGCTTGCTTGTTTATTTCCTTGTTGCCTTCTTTATTTGTTTTCCAGTAGTCAGTGCACTTATTTTTCCGTGGTTTGCTAGTGGCCGCAATAACCTATTTTTTAAAACTAGGCCACAATAACCATGGGCTACATATTTACTGTAGTAACGATTGTGGGGACCGAATCTCCGGGTGTTAATTTCCAGAAAATGGCCCTTGTGCTCACCAGCCCCAGGATAACTGTTAGCTGATGAGGCACCAACTTGATACAGAAATTCCAAGCAAAATACAAAATATGTACTACAAGGCCAGAATGACCATTCTGGCCTGTGAGTACAACAAATGGTTTCTAATGATTGATGGCGGAAGCAGTTTATGGATCATCAGTGTCTATGGGACTCCAATTCCCACAGGAATAGCTGACCAGGTTAACTCCTATCTTCGCGAGGCTGCTATCACCGTTGCTTAGGTTCTGGGACTGTCGCCATGGTCGCTCCTCTCCGCGCAAGAAAATCTGGCCAAGACAATAGCCAGGGACAAGCCAGTGAGTACTTTGAATGTACTCGCAAACATTATGAACACAGGTATAATATAACAATGATGTGCTGAAAATATTTTATGCTCATGATGTCAGTCACAAAAGATAAATAAAACTTTGATGCGTTCAAGCATGTTATTTATGAATATGCAATAACATAGTAGTATTAAAATTATGAAATAAATAGCAAGCATGCCACAGTCGGGCGTCTTAGCGACACAACATAAAGGGCTTTAAAAGAAATGCCATAGTCGGGCGTCTTAGCGACACCACAAAAGGGCTTTAAAAGAAATGCCACAGTCGGGCATCTTAGCGACACCACATAAAGGGCTTTAAAAGAAATGCCGCAGTCGGGCGTCTTAGCGACACCACATAAAGGTCTTTAAAAGAAATGCCGCAGTCGGGCGTCTTAGCGACACCACATAAAGGGCTTTAAAAGAAATGCCGCGGTCGAAATGCCACAGTCGGGCGTCTTAGCGACACCACATAAAGGGCTTTAAAAGAAATGCCGCAGTCGGGCGTCTTAGCGACACCACATAAAGGGCTTTAAAAGAAATGCCGCAGTCGGGCGTCTTAGCGACACCACATAAAGGGCTTTAAAAGAAAACACAGTAAAGATCCAGGAGGTAGAACCATCCCAGGGATATTCGATAATACCAATAATATCACGGGTTAGTCAACAATAATAATAATCATAATTATCACGCGACTCAGGAGGTTCAAATATTTCCTGCATGATTAGCATAACAATACATATTCTTCAACCAACAGATAGAAACAACACGCGACATACCCCTTCATGCCATACCGGACACGACCGTCTCGATGGAGTACTAGGGGCAAGACCGTGTCTACCCAAGACAGAGGCCTCCCCGGCTTCCCTTCTGGTATGCATGAGAGCCATATGACGGTGATTTCCATCATAACCATACCAATTCCATCAGCATAAAAATCATTTTTATGCACTCATGAGTAGGATCACATCCTCACATAAAATGATGTATGCCCGTGCCGGGGTGGTGCTGTCACTGAGTCAAACAACATCTTGAAATCAGGGTTCAGAATGCTTTCCTTCAGGTCATGGGAAAGCAGGGTGCATTCCAAAACATCTTGAAATCTTCAAGAATCCTATTTTGAAAAAATATATATGAATTAACACACAAAATCAAAACAGCACAAAAAGTTGTTTTGAAATTTTTTCAAATAAATCTTAAAATAAACTAGAGAATATTTGAGATAGGTAGGAAAAAGAATTAATTTATTTGGAGTTGTAATTAATAAGATATAGCCGGTCAAAGTTTGGTCAAAATCTGTTATTTAAAATAAAACAGAAAAGAAAACGTTTCGAATATATACGTCCACGTCGAAGGCATACTTTGGAAATGCGCTTCCACTTAACCCACGCGGACTGGGGCGGGGTCACTGACAGTGGGTCCAGGGCCCACTTGTCAGGTTTGACTAGTCCATCCCTCCCTCTTCTTCCTTCGCCCGAAAGGAGGCGAGGCGACGGCGATCAACCCCGGCGAATGGCTGCTCCCCGCGGGCTCCAGAGAGTCGAGATGTATCCGCAAGACCGGGGCGGTCCTCCCGGTGGTCGTTGGGTCGGCGGGGGTGGAGGGAGTCGCCGACGGTGAGCTTCGCGGCGGAGGAGGCCTCGGGAGCAAAGTGCTTTTGGGGCTGCGGTGGTTCCCGATCAAAATCGAGCAGGGGAAGGGTTCACGGGAGGAAGAGAAGGCTCCTGGTGGAGAGAGTGGAGAGGGGGAGGTCCTAGTGGTGCCGGAATGGCCGGGGCGGTGGCGGAGGCAGGAGTTGCCGGAGACGGGGAAGAAAACCTCCCCGGGTCGATTGCGACCTAGGGAAGCGCCATTGGGGTGGCCTGAGGTTGCCTGTGTGCGGGAACGGGCTCGGGCTTCCTTAAATAGGCGAGTCGAGGCGGTTCAGCGGCGGCCGTGGATGAGCTCGTCGGCGACCGTCTTTCTGTAGCTGCAGGGCATCGTGGCGAGGCTGGGGATGGCGGCAGGAGCTAGCGGACGAGCGGCTACTGTTCCAAGGGCGAGCTGGCGAGCGGAGGTGGTTTGGGCGGCACTGGCCAGCGCAGGAGCTGTCGGGCGGTAGTGGCGGCTAGCTGCTGGCCTGCTGGACACGTGGCAAGAGCTGCGGGGCTCGTGGGGTGCAGAAGGGGACACGGCGTGCTGGCTGCGGTCGGTCACGGACCGAAATGAGTGCGGGGCGGGACGTGGCGGCTCGGGCGCACGTGCGTGCCAAACACACGCTCTGGGCGCGCCAAGAGCACGCCCGGGACATGCTCGACGAAATGCCAGGGTAGCCTAGAGGTCGCGGGTGAGGTTGGCAAGAAACAAGGCTAGTTTACGGTTAGCAAGGAAATCAAGGGACATGGTGGATGGGTCAGGGGCTCAAGTTCACAATGTAAACTTGAAATCATGCCAAATCTGGCTATGCACTCAGGGTGTTTGTCAAAATGCCAAGGGCATCCAGGCAGTTCTTGGGGTGGCCAAATCTTCCAAATCAGTGTCTCTATGGATGTATGAGATGGTGGTGAAGTTAGTTTGCCAAAAGGAGAAACTTGCTAGTGCAAGTTTTGCCAAACTACAATTCTGGACAAGGAGTAAATGGCATCACTACATGGACCAAAAGTGTTCTAAAGAGTGCATGCTCCTGGACTTAGGGGTTTTGCAGGGTTGACTACAAGCAGGAGAAAGCACAAGGTCACTAGAGCAAGAATGAATAGGATTGCAGTACAAAACACAAGTCAGGTCCAGAATGAAAAAGAGGTTGGTGCACTTAATTTCTCCATAGAACATCACAAGGTTTTTGCATAAAGTTGGATGGCATGCTACCACTGACATCCCATAATTTTGGTGCAGGCTCTAGGGAAATATTTAATTAGGCTATAGTGCAAAAGTGTCCATTGGACCAAATTTGAAAAATAGGTGTAGAACTCAAAATATGAAATGAAATAAATATATTATTGCATAAAAGTGATTTAGAGACATCACATGACATCTCCAAATTTTGGTTGGATTTTAAGCTAAATATATCAAATGGTTGTAGTGTCAAAAAGAGCTCCAAAATGTAAAACAATTCATTTTAATGAATAAAGTTTAGGGTGAAATGATTTAATAAATAATTCTACTGATTAAGAAAGTGTTATACAGAGAGCATAGAAGTCCAATATGTTTTGGAAAGATACACTTGGAAAAGACTCCTTAATATTGAAAGAAAGGTTCTGAAATCAACAGAAATAAAAAATTTAAAACTGCTGGCAAAATTTTAATATTTAAAACTTGGTTAAATTTTTGGGGTGTTACAGTTGCTACCCCCCTTAAGAAAAATCTCGTCCTCGAGATTTGCCAAGGGTTGTAAAACAAAATACTTTTACCTGGTCAAAAAATCATTTTACTAAAGCAGTAAAAAGTGGCTATAGTGAGAGGGCAATAAGTGGTGAGTAACTACAGTGTGGGATACTGGTGTTATGCAGAGAAGTCCATGTTTAGGAAAACGAGCGATTTCTACGCTGGACGCCGTGAATTTAGAATAAATTCTAAATTTTACAATACGCTGGTCGTACCCGAGAGCACAGTGCTCCCTTTGGCTGACAGGTGGGACCAGGGCCCACTGTTAGTCTCTCCTTCTTCCTCTGGCTCTCTCTTCTTCCTCTCTGCCGCGCGCTTTCCCGGCTTTCTCCATCGGTGATGTTTAGCGCGTAGGGCATCTAGGCCATACTGCGGTAGTGCGCGGCGTGCTTGCTGCCGGTGCAATGTGCACTCACCTCGCGGGCCAGTGCGTTGACGGCACTGCTCGCGGATCCGCCTCCGAACACCGGCGATCGGGCGACGAGCGGTGCTGGTGGACTTCGCCCACCGTACACCGATCTCGAGCTATAAAACGACCGTGGTGCTCCTTCTTCATCTTCGCACTTGGCCTCGTTTCTCCTCCTCCTTCTCCTCCATTACTGCTTAGCGGAGCTCGAGATGAAGCTCCAATGGCGGAGACGGTGCCGGACTGGTTTGTGATCCTGGTGTGTGGAGGGCTGGCGGCAGTGCTGGGGCTCTCTGTGCTCCTGTGCGCGATGATCTTTGATGATCGCCGCGATGCTGCCGCTCGGGTGCTGGCTCTCCGCGGTGGCGGTGATCATGGGGATTAGGCGTAATTCCGCTTATTCGCTGTTATCGGTGTGCCAGAGGTGATTAGTATCCGGATGATTATCCGCTAATCTCTCCCTTGGAGGCATGTGGAGTACTTAGAGGGGTGGTTGGTGAGATGCAACATGGTTGCGTGTATTTGCAAGCAGTGTAAGAGTCCGAGTGGTTGTGGGTCTGTTGCCGTGGTGCTGCGTGAATAAAAATAATCCATGCCGTGAGAGGATAAACGATGCAGCAACTCAGGGAAAAGAAATCTCATTCCAGGATTTTCGCGGTTACACAGGTTACTCACGAAGAAAACCACTCATATAAGTAGAAACTAAATATTCGACTCGCCGCACAAATTCGAGGTACCATGCATAAGTTACAACGTAAAAAAGATAAATGCTGAAATAACAAACACAGCAATGACATCTAAAATGAGAATGGTAACTAGACAGGGTCTCGAGAAAATGTCTTTGGTAAAGGGATACACTCCTGTTCTATCGGAGGAAGTGGATTGACCAGTCGATATATGTGTCTCTCCGGGTCGGGCCTCAGTGGTCTGCCGATGGCAATCTGAGGATTCAAATCAGTGAGACTCTGGAGATAATCCATCACTCGCTGGTTCAAATGCTCTTGAGCGATGACGTACTGGATAAGGTTGGCTAGCACTGGGTCTCTCTCAATCCGCCCACCGGGAAAAGACGTCACTCCTCCGGGTGCTGCACAGCTCGGAAAATAATAATATCCTCGTTCGCGGGCATAGGGTACCGCGAATCAAAGACGAGCAATTGCCTCCTTCACAGCAGCTTCTATGGCCAGGCGTGGGGTTGGCATAGATTTCCCCACGAAGGAAACCTCCGTTGGATCTTGGTTGGGGTCTACAGGAGGGATGTGTACTGCTGCCCAATATTCCGAGGTGGAAGGGGTGATTCTCGATTTGAACAGCTCGTACTGGGGTGGCTGGGTAGAACCCATGGTACTGCAGGTAAAGTCCCACAATATTTTGACAAAGCTACCTGGGGTTGCATCTGGGGTTCTCCGATAAATACTAGGGCTCGGCATGGCAAGAAATGGTTGTGAGAGTGGTGCACGAGGTGAGGGTTGCTGGGTAAGGTCACAAGGTGGCCTTCTTATATAGCATCTGGCTGGTTTATTTACCGTGGTGAAAGGTAATAAACGTGCCAGATTAGCTGCAAAGGTCGGGGTCAGTGTCAAGGATACACATATCTCATAAAGAGACGTGTTACTGTGGGTGTCGTCGGGGTTGGTTTTGGTAGCTGTGCCCTGAAAATGTGCGACCATGCGCTGACAAAACACGCAAGGCTACTTTCAAAACAGAGGCACAACGACAGGCTGCATTTATACACAAGATTACACGATTACAAAGCGAGGATACATTGAGACTCGGTACTACTCGTACGGCTTAGTCTACCTCGTTTATGTCTAAACGGGCGTGCCTGGTAGATGTCGAGGCTTCTCCACGTGTCTCACTATCGGGATTTGTCGGAGATGGTGGAGGAACTTCAGGGTCGGGATAGCGATGATGACCATCGTGGGGATTGTTTGCCACAATTCCGTTGGAGTGTGCTCTTAAAAGGTGACGAAGCGCTTCTGGGGTCATCAAGGCACCCTGGCCGCTGGCTGGAGCTGACCTCAGGGTCTCGATCGGGTGTACGAACAGCACAACTGGGTTGTCAGTGTCGGGCTCGGCTTCCCTGCTTGCCGGGGCTCTGCGAACCAGCTCTCCTCGAGCTGCGATCAGATCAATGGTGATCTGGTCGAACAGTGCCTCTAGTGCACTTACATAGCGCACTAGGTGCAACAATGCGTGATCCGTCTTGTGATCTCCGTTGGCCACATGGGGTGGCCTACCATACCCTTCATGCCTGGGGTAGTAGTAGAACGAGCGACAGTTAACTCTGGGCGACAACTGCCGGAGTTGAAATATAGCCTCTCGAGCAGCTAGCTGGATGGCTTGTGGCTCGAAGGAAGTTGTTCTTCCGGTGAACTTCTAGGGGCGTTCTGGCGACAGACCCCTACCGTAGATGTGCACAGTGGCCCAGAATTGGCGGTCCTCACCTCTCATGGGTCCTTGGTACACAACATATTCTGGGGGCTCTTCTAACGCATAGGCACGACGGGTGAGGTTTGCGAGTATGGTCACGAAACCTCCAAGGTTGGTTGTTGTGGTCTCATTGTACACTATGGGACCAGGCATTCTGGTTAGGTTGGGGAAGAGGCTGTGTTGTGCTGGGTTGAGGCTAGCGTGCCCTTTTATAGAAAAGGGGACAGAGTCTTCCTTCGCACGCTTGCGAATGAGACATTTTAGCCATCGGTCACTGGTGTGTGATCGACAGGTTAGGCTGATAGGTTGGGCACTGACTGCCAAAAGTGTCGGGATCACTGTGTGGCTATCTTGCACGGGAAGCTTGGCTAGGGTTTTGGTTAGGGTCTGGTAGGTTGGTTTGCCTAAGTTTTCCGACCTGGCTAAGATAGGATTAGCCAATGGTCAGCCTGGCTCTGGTACCATGTTTGTGGGGACCGAATCTCCGGGTGTTAATTTCCAGAAAATGGCCCTTGTGCTCACCAGCCCCAGGATAACTATTAGCTGATGAGGCACCAACTTGATACAGAAATTCCAAGCAAAATACAAAATATGTAGTAAAAGACCATTCTGGCCTGTGAGTACAACAAATGGTTTCTAATGATTGATGGCGGAAGCGGTTTATGGATCATCAGTGTCTATCGGACTCCAATTCCCACAGGAACAGCTGACCAGGTTAACTCCTATCTTCGCGAGGCTGCTATCACCGTTGCTTAGGTTCCGGGACTGTCGCCACGGTCGCTCCTCTCCGCACAAGAAAATCTGGCCAAGACAATAGCCAGGGACAAGCCAGTGAGTACTTTGAATGTACTCGCAAACATTATGAACACAGGTATAATATAACAATGATGTGCTGAAAATATTTTATGCTCATGACGTCAGTCACAAAAGGTAAATAAAACTCTGATGCATGCAAGCATGTTATTTATAAATATGCAATAACATAGTAGTATTAAAATTATGAAATAAATAACAAGCATGCCACAGTCGGGCGTCTTAGCGACACCACATAAAGGGCTTTAAAAGAAATGCCACAGTCGGGCGTCTTAGCGACACCACATAAAGGGCTTTAAAAAAATGCCACAGTCAGGCGTCTTAGTGACACCACATAAAGGGCTTTAAAAGAAATGCCACAGTCGGGCGTCTTAGCGACACCACATAAAGGGCTTTAAAAGAAATGCCGCAG
>NC_041385.1:100851833-100897313 GCF_002162155.2 Triticum dicoccoides
CGCAGTCGGGCGTCTTAGCGACACCACATAAAGGGCTTTAAAAGAAATGCCGCAGTCGAAATGCCACAGTCGGGCGTCTTAGCGACACCACATAAAGGGCTTTAAAAGAGATGTCGTAGTCGGGCGTCTTAGCGACACCACATAAAGGGCTTTAAAAGAAATGCCGCATTCGGGCGTCTTAGCGACACCACATAAAGGGCTTTAAAATAAAACACAGTAAATATCCAGGAGGTAGAACCATCCTAGGGATATTCGATAATACCAATAATATCACGGGTTAGTCAACAATAATAATAATCATAATTATCACAAGTCACAAGTTGTGATTCCAGTTCTGGTTTAACAGTTTCACCTCCGAAGACCGACACTAAGACCGACACTTGACCCATCCCAGACTATAATCCTTAACCATGGACACGGCTATTCGAATAGGTTTAATCTCTGCAGAGGGTGTACTCTTTACCCACGAGTAACAGATTCCTTTAGTCCATAGGGACTAATTCCTTCTACGGTCTTTTTGTTGAAAACACGCCTAACTTGCACACACCAGCTTAACTCACATGTGTCTGGAATCACCCACGACACCTGTCAAGCAAAACTCTAAGTGGGGAGGCTACAACCTCGACGTAACATGGGATCACAAAATTTATACCGCGCGCAAACTGGGGAGCTACCCCCTTCGGCTACAACCGAAACACCCATGCTCCCCGACCCGGTGGGATGACTACCAGATGCCTTTAGTATATTCCACCATGGCCTCTCTGTATGGTGTGTGCTAGGAAAGGGGTTGACAACTTACTGAACCGTACCCTACCTTTGGTAGGGACAAGTGGCAGCATGAAGCAAGTATGGGGGTTACCGGAACAAGACTCGATCTACCGTCGACTCAGGAGGTTCAAATATTTCCTGCATGATTAGCATAACAATACATATTCTTCAAACAACAGATAGAAACACCACGCAACATACCCCTTCATGCCATACCGGACACGACCGTCTCGACGGAGGACTAGGGGAAAGACCATGTCTACCCAAGACAGAGGCCTCCTCGGCTTCCCTTCCGGTATGCATGAGAGGCATATGACGGTGATTTCCATCATAACCATATCAACTCCATCAGCATAAAAATCATTTTTATGCACTCATGAGTAGGATCACATCCTCACATAAAATGACGTATGCTCGTGTCGGGGTGGTGCTGTCACCAAGTCAAACAACACACACAAAAATTACAAGAGGGTTCAGAATGCTCGCCTTCAGGTCATGGGAAAGCAGGGTGCATTCCAAAACATCTTGAAATCTTCAAGAATCCTATTTTAAAAAAATATATATGAATTAACACACAAAACCAAAACAGCACAAAAAGTTGTTTTGAAATTTTTTCAAATAAATCTTAAAATAAAGTAGACAATATTTGAGAGAGGTAGGAAAAAGAATTAATTTATTTGGAGTTGTAATTAATAAGATATAGCCGGTCAAAGTTTGGTCAAAATCTGCTATTTGAAATAAAACAGAAAAGAAAACGTTTCGAATATATACGTACACGTCGAAGGCGTACTTTGGAAATGAGCTTCCACTTAACCCATGTGGACTGGGGCGGGGTCAGTGACAGTGGGTCCAGGGGCCCACTGGTCAGGTTTGACCAGTCCATCCCTCCCTCTTCTTCCTTCGCCCGAACAGAGGCGAGGCGACGGCGATCAATGCCGGCGAGTGGCTGCTCCCCGCGGGCTCCAGAGAGTCATGATGGATCCGCAAGACCGGGGCGGTCCTCGCGGTGGTCGTTGGGTCAGTGGGGGTGGAGGGAATCGCTGATGGTGAGCTTCGCGGCAGAGGAGGCCTCGGGAGCAAAGTGCTTTTGGGGCTGCGGTGGTTCTCGATCAAAATCGAGCAGGGGGAAGGGTTTACGGGAGGAAGAGAAGGCTCCTGGTGGAGAGAGTGTAGAGGGGGAGGTCCTAGTGGTGCCGGAATGGCCGGGGCGGTGGCGGTGCCAGGAGTTGAAGGAGATGGGGAAGAAAACCTCCTCGGTTCGATTGCGAGCTAAGGAAGCACGATTGGGGTGGCCTGAGGTTTCCTGTGTGCGGGAACGGGCTCGGGGCTTCCTTAAATAGGCGAGTCGAGGCGGTTCAGCGCCGGCCAAGGATGAGCTCGTTGGCGATCGTCTTTCTGTAGCTGCATGGCATTGTGGCGAGGCTGGGGATGGCGGCAGGAGCTAGCGGACGAGCAGCTACTATCCCAAGGGCGAGATGGCGAGCGGAGGTGGTTTGGGAGGCGCTGGCCTGAGCAGGAGCTGTCGAGCGGCAGTGGCGGCTAGCTGCTAGCCTGCGGGAGACGTGACGAGAGCTGCGGGGCTCGTGGGGTGCAGAAGGGGACACGGCGTGCTGGCTGCGGTTGGTCACGGACCGGAGGGAGTGCGGGGCGGGACCCGGCGGCACGGGTGCCCGTGCGTGCCAAACGCACGCTCTGGGCGCGCCCAGAGCATGCCCGGGACGTGCTCGACGAAATGCCAGGGTAGCCTAGAGGTCGCGAGTGAGGTTGGCAAGAAACAGGGCTAGTTTAGGGTTAGCAAGGGAATCAAGGGACATGGTGGATGGATCAGGGGCTCAAGTTCACAATGTAAACTTGAAATCATGCCAAATCTGGCTATGCACTCAAGGTGTTTGTCAAAATTCCAAGGGCATCCAGGCAGTTCTTGGGGTGGCCAAATCTTCCAGATCAGTGTCTCTATGGATGTATGAGAGGGTGGTGAAGTTAGTTTGCCAAAAGGAGAAACTTGCTAGTGCAAGTTTTGCAAAACTACAATTCTGGATAGGGAGTAAATGGTATCACTACATGGACCAAAAGTGTTCCAAAGAGTGCATGCTCCTGGACTTAGGGGTTTTGCAGGGTTGACTACAAGCAGGAGAAAGGACAAGGTCACTAGAGCAAGAATGAATAGGATTGCAGTACAAAACACAAGTCAGGTCCAGAATGAAAAAGAGGTTGGTGCACTTAATTTCTCCATAGAACATCACAAGGTTTTTGAATAAAGTTGGATGGCATGCTACCACTGACATCCCATAATTTTGGTGGAGGCTCTAGGGAAATATTTAATTAGGCTATAGTGCAAAAGTGTCCACTGGACCAAAGTTGAAAAACAGGTCTAGAACTCAAAATATGAAATGAAATAAATATATTATTGCATAAAAGTGATTTAGAGACATCACATGACATCTCCAAATTTTGGTTGGATTTTTAGCTAAATATATCAAATGGTTGTAGTCTCAAAAAGAGCTCCAAAATTTAAAACAATTCATTTTAATGAATAAAGCTCAGGGTGAAATAATTTAATAAATAATTCTACTGATTAAGAAAGTGTTATACAGAGAGCATAGAAGTCCAATATGTTTTGGAAAGCTCCACTTGGAAAAGACTCCTTAATATTGAAAGAAAGGTTCTGAAATCAACAGAAATAAAAATTTTAAAACTCCTGGCAAAATTTTAATATTTAAAACTTGGTTAAATTTTTGGGGTGTTACAACGATGGGCCTCCTATGGGCCGTAGAAACAATGGGCCTTCTAAGGGCCATAGAAACAATGGGCCCTCTACAAGCCATAGAAACAATGAGCCTTATATAGACCGTATCATCAATGGGCTTTCTACGGGCCGTATGATCTATTGGCCAAACATGGGCCAATAATAGACCGCATTATGGGCCATAAAACGGGCTGGAGTTGGAGTCGTATGTTCATGGGCTGACCATAATGGGCCATATTAATTGGCCGTATTTGATGACGTCGTGTAAACGACCCAAAGGATTAACGGGCCATAAATGGGCCGACTATAACCACGGACTGAATTTGGCCCACAAAGCAGAAAAGGACAGTAACGGGCTGTAAGTAACCGAATGCTGGAAATGAGCCCAAGAATAAATGGGCCTTGTGAAGGCCGAAAGATAACACAGGATGGAAACGGCCCAACTGTAATGGCCCGTTAATGGCTATAAAGCGATACATTGTTCATTTATGGGCCAGTTTCAACACGGATCCTTAATGGGCCAAGAGTTACAAAGGGCCTCATATGGGCTGAAAGACGTCATGATCCATACATGGGCTGGAAGTTACAACAGGATGGAATCATATTGGACGGCCTAGATGACGCTACTGGGCCTAATTCGGATAGGCCTTAACGGGCTGTCACTTCACGGGCTGTAAATGGGCTATATGCTAACAGACCGTTAATAGGCTTTCCGTGGGCAGGCACGCTACTTTTTTACCAAGTCAAATGAGCCGACCTTTTCACAGGAGTGGCCTCTGTTGGGCCGTGCCATGTGTCGACGTATCATAGGTGCCTTTGTCCAATGAGTGGATGACATCTGTCCCAATGGTCAGCCAACACATGGTTCCTCTGGCCAATGAGAAATTTACACGTGGAAAATCCCCATTGATAGCGGCTGTTAGCGGGTTATCGGATCAAAAACCGGACCCGATAGCTTAACGGTGGCCTGTTACAGTGGATACCACGTGTCGGTTACCCTTGACGAAAGAACTTCCACGACGCGTGATTTATCATCATGGAAGTGCACACTTCCATGATGATAATTTTGGTAATGTCATGGAAAACTCCTATGAGAACACAGGTATGACTATCTTGATTCTGGCATAAAATTGTCATGGATGTACATGCATAACAGAAAACATAACCTACTGTGACAAACATGTATCATCACGGAAGTGTATTTTTTTGTATTGTACACATCAATAACTGTCGGCGTCCTAGGAACGGGGGTCCCCAGACGTGCCTGCCTGTGGCCTGCGGCGTGGCTCAAGTGGTGGTCCAGTAAGGCCCATCTTCATCAACTCAAACTCAAGACCCTCGCGAGGGGCCAAGCCTCACGGGGCGGACGCCGCAAGGCTTCCTCAGGAGCGGCCTCACCAGGCAGGCTCGCGAGGAGGCAAAGAGATCAAGGCAAGGGTATCTCGCGAGGTGCTCGTGACGCAAGCCATGACGATCGAGACCAGGCAGGCACTAGGAGGGCAACGACCTGCGTAGTGTCCTTGTTTCCTCTTTAGCGCAAAGGGGGCAAGCACAGGAGCAGAGTACCGAGGCATCAGGAAAATGTTACCATTTCGGTGCAACGAGACCAAGACTAGCAGAGCGGCATGATGGATGTCACCGTGGAGGCCAAGACGGCGTCATCGCCAGTGCCTTTGGCAGCCGAAGACCAACTGTAGTCAGGATAACTTCTATTGGATGTTCCCCTTCAAAATGGCCGTTGTTGGCTCCCTTCCAGCTCAATATTTGGGAAGAGGACCAGGGCCTCTATAAATAGAGATAGCCACCATAGTATAGGGGAGGATCGAATCCTTTCCTACATGAACACCACACCAGCTCAAGAACACCTCTCGCGAGGCTGTTATTCCCCTATACTATTCATCATCAGCCCGTGAGGCAATCCACCACACCAAACACTGGAGTAGGGTATTACACCACAACGGTGGCCCGAACCAGTATAAATCTCGTTTCCCTCGTGCTGTTCACTGATTTAGCTTAGATTCTCGCGAGGAGATTAGACGTAGATTGGTAGGGGAAGATCTTCGCGCGCACCTTAGAGTTTGATCCTCAAGGGTCTGCCGGAACTCAACATCCGACAATAATGTGACCTACTGTTACAGACATGTGTCATCACCTACCTCTGTTCACTTTGCCATCCTTCTTATCTGCCAAATACTTGGGGTAGGTCCGCTTCCAGTGACCAGCCCCATTGAAGTAGAAGCACTCAGTTTCAGGCTTGGGTCCAGCTTTGGGCTTCTTCCTGGGAGTGGCAACTTGTTTTCCGTTCTTCTTGAAGTTCCCTTTCTTTCCCTTGCCCTTTTCTTGAAACTATTGGTCTTGTTAACCGCCAACACTTGATGCTCCTTCTTGATTTCTACCTCCGCAGCTTTGAGCATTGCAAAGAGCTCGAGAATAGTCTTCTCCCTTGCATATTATAGTCATCACAAAGCCTTTGTAGCTTGGTGGCAGTGATTGGAGAACTCTGTCAATATATAACAGTATCATCTAGAACATTAACTCCTAGCTAAGTCAAGTGATTATGATATCCAAACATTTTGAGTATGTGTTCACTGACAGAACTGTTCTCCTCCATCTTGAAGCTATAGAACTTGTTGGAGACTTCATATCTCTCAA
This sequence comes from Triticum dicoccoides, assembly GCF_002162155.2. NCBI lineage: Eukaryota > Viridiplantae > Streptophyta > Magnoliopsida > Poales > Poaceae > Triticum > Triticum dicoccoides. The sequence continues at coordinate 100,858,000 of NC_041385.1, forward strand.
CTCGGGCATTTGCTTGAAATACTAACTTCAACTCCTGGAACATCTCATATGCTCCATGACGTTCAAAACGTCTTTGAAGTCCCGAATCTAAGCCGTAAAGCATGGCACACTGAACTATCGAGTGGTCATCAGATCGACCTTGCCAGACGTTCAAAACATCAGTATCTACTCCTGCAGCAGGCCTTTCACCTAGCAGTGCATCAAGGACATAATTCTTCTATGCTGCAATGAGGATAATCCTCAAGTTACGGACCCAGTCTGTGTAGTTGCTACCCTCATCTTTCAACTTAGCTTTCTCTAGGAACGCATTAAAATTTAGGGGAGTGGTAGCACAGGCCATTGATCTACAACATAGATATGCAAATACTATCAGGACTAAGTTCAGGATAAATTAAGCTCAATTAATCAAATTACTCAAGAACTCCCACTTAGATAGACATCCCTCAAGTCATCTAAATAATGCGTCATCCAAATCAACTAAACCATTAACGATCATCACATCAGATGGAGTAGTCATCAATGGTGAACATCTCTATGCTTATCCTATCTACTATATGATTCACGTTCGACCTTTCGGTCTCCAGTGTTCTGAGGCCATGTCTGTACATTCTACGCTCGTCAAATTTAACCCAAGTATTCCACATGTGCAAAACTGTCTTGCACCCATTGTATGTGAACGGTGCATACTAAGGGAGAACACTTATGCCTTGAAATTTTAGTTAAGGGGTCATCTTATAATGCTACCGTCGTACTAAGCAAAACAAGATGCATAAAGATAAACATCACATGCAATCAAAATATGTGACATGATATGGCCATCATCATCTTGTGCTTTTGATCTCCATCTCCAAAGCATCGTCATGATCTCCATTGTCACTAGCTCGACACCTTGATCTCCATTGTTGGGTCGTGGTTGTCTCACCAACTATTGCTTCACAACTATCGCTAACGCATAGTGATAAAGTAAAGCAATTACATGGTGTTTGCATTTCATACAATAAAGAAACAACCGTAAGGCTCCTGCCTGTTGCCGATAACTTTTACAAAACATGATCATCTCATACAATAATGTATATCAAATCATGTATTGACCATATCACATCACAAGATGCCCTGCAAAAACAAGTTAGACATCCTCTACTTTGCTGTTGCAAGTTTTACGTGGCTGCTACGGGCTTCTAGCAATAACCATTCTTACCTACGGCACAAAAACCACAACGGTGATTTATCAAGTGTGTTGTTTCAACCTTCAACATGGACCGACCGCAGTCAAATTCGTTTCAACTTAAGTAGGAGAAACAAACACCTGCCAGCCACCACTACTAGGGAAAACCATAGTAGTAGTGCGGGTTTTGAGGCTATCAACAGCGCGGGCAGCCATGCTACTACTATGGCTCTACAGCTAACTGTTAGAAGTAGCGCGGTCAGTACCCGCGCTACTACTGTTGACTATATCAGCAACACTTTTTGCGAACGCACTACTATTAGTTAACTGTAGCGCTTTCCTAGCCCCTCGCTACTGCTATATCTTTCATCATTTTTCCCCGCTTCCTGCCCCGTTTCATTTCGGTTTCAATAAAATGCAATTTCCAGATACTAGGTACTACCATATACTAGTACTCCCTCCGTTCCAAATTACTCTGTCGTGGTTTTAGTTCAAACCATGATGAGTAATTTGGAATGAAGGGAGTACTAGATAACAATTACATGTATAGTCAACATGCATCCTCAAGCAGTACAAGGTCATATCGACGACGATCATCATATGTAGTTCTAGATGATATCGACGACGATCATCATATGTAGTTATAGATGATATCGACGACAATCATCATATGTAGTTCTAGATGATATAGCCACACACATACATATGTAGCTCCAGATGATATCGAAGACGATCATCATCCTCAAGCCTGGGCGGTTGGTGTTCCTGATAGTAATTAGGATGGCCTGTCCAACATGAAGATTCTTTTCATCGAGGAATTTCTTCCACCCAACCAAGTTTAAGTGTGTGCGACCGTCCGTGTCCACGCGGTAAGTACAGGTTGTGACAGATCCCCTTGCGGTAAGGCGTAGTCCAGCTGAGCCTTCTTCATCAGGCTCGATACCATAACTCACAGATAGGCTCTTTGCCAATTTCTGAATAAGAAAAACATATCAATTAATAAATAGCCTCGCACATACTCTTGCAAATAAGTATATATGGATTATCTACACTATTAATAGTTCCTTAGATTCTACACTAATAAGCATGTGATCGAACTCTACACTAAAGCATATCATCAACTAGATTCCACACAACATACCATATCATTGGACTCTACACTAAGCATACCATATCATTGGACTCTACACTAAGCAAAATGACACAATGTAGTAATGCCAACACTAAAAATAATATAGTTGTTACATTTCGTATAATTTCTCACCGCCGCATGACGAAAACTCGGCTCGAAGTATATGCCGAACAGCTTGCCAGTTGCAAGGCTGTTGGCGCACCTTGACTTGCACAATCGACATGGTGGTGGTGGTGGTGGCGCCATTTTCCTAAAGCAATATGCAGAGTGCCCAATCTTCAGAGCTATCTTCAGATCTATCAACTAGCATACTAAATCAACTAAATCAAAATGTTTTATAAATCAACTAAATCAACTAGCCTATTAAATCAACTTGCCTACTAAATCAACTAAATCAAAATGTTCTATAAATCAACTAAATCAACTAGCCTACTAGATCAACTTGCCTACTAAATCAACAAAATAAAAATCTTCTAAATCAACTAGCCTACTAGATCAACTTTCCTACAAAATCAACAAAATCAAAATGTTCTAAATCAACTAGCCTACTAGATCAACTTGCCTACAAAATAAACAAAATCAAAATGTTCTAAATGAACTAAATCAACTAGCCTACTAAATCAACAAAATCAAAATGTTCTAAATGAACTAAATCAACTAGCCTACTACATCAACTAAATCATATGAACTAAATCAAAATGTTGCATATGAACTAGCCTATTAAAACAAAATGTAGTAGGGAGGAGGGGTTGTGGATGGAGGAGGGAGGAGGGAGAAGGAGGGGCGATTGGAGGACGGAGGAGAGAGTAGGATGGAGGAGGAAGGGCAGAGCAAGGAGGGGCCGGCTGGTGCAGCGAGTCGAGGGAGGACGGAGGAGGAGGGCGGTACCGAGTCCAGAGAGAAGGAGGAGGTGACGGCGGCGCAGAGGGAGGAGTGGTAGGCGACGACGACCGGAGGGGGAGGACCGGTGTGGGGGGTTGAGGGGGAGGTCGAGTGAGTGCGAGTGTGTGGATAGGATAGAGGAGAGCATGGGTGGTGGGAGGTACCTAGTTCTAGCAGTAGCGTCCTTCGAATTAGCGCGCTGCTTCTATAACTAGCTTCGTGGCGAGGTGGTGCAAATAGTAGCAGTAGCGTGGCTTATTGGAGGCGCGCTAATGCTACTTTTATTTCAGCATCGCGTTGTGGTGGAATGCACTACTGATAAATTGCAGCAACACCTTTTTTGAAAACTCGCTGCTGGTAAGATCCTGTTTATATGCTTTTCCCTAGTAGTGCAGCTTTATGCAAAACTAGTTGCAGGTTTGTCGGTGGAACCAGTCTCAGGAACATGGTCATGTAAGGATGGTCCGGGCCGCTTCATACAACAATACCGTCGAATCAAAATAAGACATTGGTCCCAAATTCGGCCTCCCCCCTTCCATATTTGCCACAGGGGAAAAGGGAAGAGGAAGGAGAGAAGGAAAGGGGGGCAAACCCCCTCTTTCTCTTCCCTCACTCAGCCTCCTTCCATGGGGAGGGGAGTGCCACCCGCTGTGGGCTGGTGTGCTCCCCTCTTATGTGCCATATGGCCCATATCTTTCCCCCGGGGGTTCTGGTAACCCCCCCCCCCCGATACTACGATAAATACCCGATACACTCCACAAAACTTTTGGTGTCCCAATACTATCATCCTATATATCAATCTTTACCTCTCGACCATTTCGAGAGTCCTTGTCATGTCCATGATCTCATCTGGGACTCTGAACACATTCGGTCACAAAAACACATAACTCATATAATATAATATCGTCATCAAATGTTAAGCGTGCGGACCCTTAGGTTTGAGAGGTATGTAGACATGACCAAGACACCTCTCCGGTCAACAACCAATAGCGGAACTTATACGTCTCCAATGTATCTATAATTTATGAAGTATTCATGCTCTTGTATTATCATTCTTGTATGTTTTACAATCTTTTATAACAACTTTATATCATTTTTTGGGACTAACCTATTGACATAGTACCCAGTGTGAGTTGCTGTTTTTTGCTTGTTTTTTACATCGCAGAAAATCAACCTCAAACGGAGTCCAAACGCAGTGAAATTATTTGAAGAATTTTTTTGGACAAGAACACTCAGGATGGGCCAGAGAAGTACCAGAGGGGAGCCCCGAGGGGGCACAACCTACCTGGGCGCGCCTGGGGCCCAAGCGCGCCCTGGTGGGTTCTGCCCACCTCGGTGGCCTCCCGCACCGCCTCATTGCCCTATAAATCGTCAAATATTCAAAAAAATACTCGGGGTAACCCTAGATTAGAAGTTCTGGAGCCGCACGCCTCTATAGCCACGAAAAACCAGTCTAGACCCGTTCCAGCACTCCACCACTGGGCATCTTCATCATCCTGCAGCCACGATGATGAGGATGGAGTAGTCCACCCTCGGGGTTGAGCGTTTGTACTAGTAGCTATCTGTTTAATCTCTCTCTCCTGTTCTTGAGATGGCAAGATCTTGATGTATCGCGGGCTTTGTTAATATAGTTGGATCATATGGTGTTTCTCGCTCTCTATCTTGTTGTGACTAATTGAGTTTTCCCTTTGAGATTTCGTTCTCATTGGATTGAATACTTTTATGGATTTGAGAGCACTTGATATATGGCTTGCATCTGAATCCCTGTGGTGACAATGGGGTGTTATATTGATTCACTTGATATGTGTTTTGGCACTCAACTCGCGGATTCCCGAGGTGACATTGGGGCAACCTATGCATATGGGTTGATGCACGTTCTTGTCTTTGTTTCTCTGGTAGACATCTTCGGGCACACTTTGAGGTTATTTGTGTTGGATTGGGTATTATGAATCTGAAATTGTTTGATGCATATCGCATAATCAACTCATGGATTGAGTATCTAGGTGACATTGGAGTTGGTTGATGTTTATTATATGGTGTTATTTTAGTATGAACTCTTGGTTAGATAGATCCGAAAGAAAAGCTTTGTGTTATTTTAGTACTAACTCTAGGATAGATTGATCAGGAAGAATAGCTTTAAGGTGTTTTCGTACCCTACAAACAATTTCTTCTTATGTTCTCTGCTAGATAGGAACTTTGGAGCGATTCTTCATCGCATGTTGAGGGATGGTTATATGATCCAATTAGATTAGCACTGTTTAGATATTTCACTAGCGAAAGTATGGACCCTAGGCCCTGTTTCTAAGCATTGCAATACCTTTTGTGCTCACTGTTGTTACTATTACACTTGCCACCTTGCTGTTTTTTATTGTTACTATTACAAAAATCAATATCTACTATCATTACTACACTTGTATCACCATCTCTTCGCTGAACTAGTTCACCTATACAAATTACCATTGTATTTGGTGTGTTGGGGACACAAGAGACTTTTTATTATTTGGTTGGAGGGTTGTTTGAGAGAGACCATCTTCATCCTACACCTCCCACGGATTGATAAACCTTAGATCATCCACGGGAAAATTGCTACTACCCTAAAAAACTCCGTGCTTGGAGGCCCAACATGAGTCTACAAGAATAAAGTTGTGTAGTAGACATGAAGCTCTTTTCTAGCACCGTTGCCAGGGGGGTATGTGCTTGAAGGTATATCTTTAGATCTTGCAATCGAATCTTTTAGTTTCTTGTTTATTACTAGTATGGGTTATAAAAAGATAACTAAAAAATGGAAGTGAGGTTGCATCATATTATTCATCTTTATAAAACGATGAGCATGATTGCAATCTTATTTGTATGAATTCTTTGAATATCCATGATGCTAATGATATGCAAAGCCATAAGCTTGGGGATGCTATGTTTGATGAACATGATATTCTTATTCCCCTAATTTTTGATGTGAAAATTTGTTATAATGGTAGCATGCCTCCTATTTATGATGATTATATTGATGAAAGTGGATTTGGAGAGGTCATGACCTTATTTAGTGATGATTCCACTATTTTGGAAGAGGTTCCAATTTATTATGAGAACAAAGTTGCTATCTATGATGATTATGGTGATGACATGTATGCTATAAAGAATAATGATAACCATGAAACTTTTCATCATTATTTTAATTTTAGATCCCATGATAGTTGTTTTGTTGAGTTTACTCCCACTACTATTCATGACAATAAATTTGCCTATGTGGAGAGTAGTAAAATTTCTATGCTTGTGGATCATGAAAAGAATGCTTTATGTGATGGCTATATTGTTTAATTCATTCATGATGCTACTAAAAATTACTATGAGAGAGGAAGATATGCTTGTAGCTGTTGCAACAATATCAAGTTTTCTCTCTTTGTGTTGAAGGGTTTGAAGTTGCACTTGTTTTGACTTCATATGCTAGTTGACTCTTGCTCCATAAATTATTTTCTCACAAAATCCATATGCATAGGAAGTGGGTTAGACTTAAATGTGTTAGTCATATGCTTCATGATGATCTCTTTGTGTTTCAATTCTTACCTTTTATGCGAGCATCACTGAAATCATCATGCCTAGCTAAAAAGGCATTAAAGAAAAGCGCTTGTTGGGAGAAAACCCAGCACTTTTACCTACTTTTTTTGTGTGCTCACATGATTATGGTACTGTAGCAATCATGTTTTATTGCTTTTGTTTCAATAAAGTTCCAAGTAAAGCATTTGGGCTAGTGTGGATGATAGTTGAGTTGAATCTGTGCACAAATAGAAACTCTTGCACTCAAGCTAGGAATTTAGAAAATTCACAGGACCGTGCTTTTGATCTGAATTTCTTGTAGGTGACAGATATATGAATTATCTACGTTGTCCTGATTTTTCAGAATTTTTGGATTTACAGAAGTATGGTTGGAGTACAGAATACTTCAAACTGTTCTGTTTTTCACATATTCTGTTTTCAATTCATAATTTGCTTGTTTCCTAGTTTCTATGGCTTATATTTCTTAATAAAATTGTGGATGATAGGCTATAGTAGGCATTGTGTGATAACAATTATGAATCTTGTCTTTGACAGTACCAAAGTGAATGGTTTGCTCTTTATCATACTAACATATCTCATGAAGTTCTGTTAAGTTTTGTGTGATTGAAGTTTTCAAGTTTTGCGTGAGATATTGATATGAGAAGAATAAGGAGTGACAAGACCCTAAGCTTGGGGATTCCCAAGGTAACCCCAAGGTAATATTCAAGGAAGATCCAAGCAACTAAGCTTAGGGATGCCTCGGAAGGCATCCCCTCTTTCGTCTCCAACATTATCGGTAACCTTACTTGAGGCTATATTTTTAATCGTCACATGATATGTGTTTTACTTGGAGCGTCATTTTCTTTTGTTAGGATTTGCTTGCTGTTATCTATAATAATGTTTTGCATCTTTTACTTCAATAAAAATGTCAATTATAGCCTTTGCCATGATTATTTTGCGAGTCTACTTGTGGCTGTTTCAAAACAGAAAGTTTGTTGCTTTTTTCAAAATTCTCTAGAAAAGTCAGAATGTGATAAAATGTTGAAACTTTTTTGCATAGTAAACTATAATAAAGTTTCTACAGTGTGGTGATTTTTCAGATTTTTTGGAGTTAGGGAAGTATGATGCATATTGCACGCTTTACAGATTGTTCTATTTGGACAGATTGTTGTTATGTTTGCATTGTTCACATATGATTTACTGTTTAATGATTCTATTTGAGGATAGGAGTATTAAATATGCAGAGGCATTTAGTATGCAATGTTTAATAATAATTTTAGTCATTTGCTACAGTAGAGAATGATAAGGTTATTGCACTGATTTATACTAACTTATCTCACAGTTCTTGTTGAGCTTTGTGTGGATGAAGTTTTTAACATTTAGGGAAACCGTGATATAAATGGAATTAAGGAGACACAAAATCTAAAGCTTGGGGATGCCCAAGGTTTCCCAAGATAATATTCCAAGAAGTCTCAAGCATCTAAGCTTGGGGATGCCCCGGTAGGCATCCCACCTTTCTTCTTCAATAATTATCGGTTATTATCGGCGAGCCTAAGTTTTTGCTTCTTCACATGAGTTGTGCTATTCTTGGAATGCCATTTCATTTTATTTTGCTTTAAGTTTTAGTAAAATACTTAGATCTGAAAGTTTTTTAATAAGAGAGAGTCCACAATTACCTACCTATTTACTTAACTACTCGCTTGATCTTCACTTATATCTTTTTGGAGTAGCTTGTCATTTACTCTAGTTCTTCACTTATATCCTATGAGTAAATTGTTGAATCAATTGAATATCATGAAGTTGAAATTATATCATGCCTAGTGGTAACTTCACATTGGGTTTGAAGGTGAAATCTTTTGAAGCTTGACAATCACAATATTGGTCATACAAGCAATTCATGAATGACTAGTAGAAGGAAGAGAACTTTCACATGCAAATATATTATTTTGGACATCTTATATGATTGTGAATACACATTAATTATTTTCAAACTTGAGCAAATTAGTTGAAGTTGGACAAGGAAGACAACGTAATGAGTTATGGTTGTGTATATTTGTATAGAAGTTATATTGCCATGGATCCTCCAACATGTGGTGTTTTCTTAGGATCTTTTGCTATCCAAAAATTCGTACTAAGTAGAGATACTACTTGTGCATCCAAAAACCCTTCAACCCAGTTTCTTGCCATGAGTGTCCACCATACCTATTATTGGGGATATAACTATTGAGTATGACCCACCCAGGAGGGGTCGGATCATGCCACTAATAATTTAAAGATGAAGAGCCCTGATAAGGTTCAGAAGAGTTGAAGATGGTTATTCATGAAGCAAGCCTATTAAAGGCCCAAGAACCGGAGGCGACTAGAGGCCCAGAGGTATGATCCACCATATGTTTAACTTGTTCCATGAGGCAAGTTTCATTAGAAACTGAGCCGGTCATGTTGTGTGAACCGGCCGGGACTCTGTAAGCCGCCAGGCCTCAACCTATGTATATAAAGGTGAGACCTGGCGGCGGGTTAACTCAAGAAACAATTGATCGAGTACTAGGTCAAGTGTATTCACTCCCTAGTAATCGAAACACAAGCAATACAATCGAAAGCAGGAGTAGGCTTTTACCTCGTTGAGAGGGGCCGAACCTGGGTAAAGCTCTGTGTGTCCTTTGTCCCGTTTAAACCCTTTAAGCTAACCTAGCTGCGATGGCTCCACACCTAAGTCCGTTTTCTAGGGCATCTTCCGTGCTAAATCGATGATAGTTGGCGCCCAACACGGGGCCAGAGCACGGTGGTTTTGAGTTCTTGAAGGGTGGCTTCTTAGGGATCAAGGGATACACCGTGGGCTGGATGACCAAGAGTCGTCGCCGCAAGATCTACATCGACAACGTAGGTTGGGGGTCCCGAGGCTCATTCAATCAAATATGGGTACTGGGTCCCCTTCGGTGGAATCCATCTCTTCATCGGCAAGATCGGCGAATCGGAGCTTGAGCCGGACACCTGCAGCGACATCATCGAGTCATCTCAGCACGGGCGACCCGCCAAGGTTCAAGCCACCCTGAAGCGTGCTTTTGTGGGCTTTACTCAAGGAGTGGATCTTGAGGGAGGATCTGTGTCCGGTGGAGAGACGGCTGCCTACTCTAGAGATGAGTCCTCAGCCGACAAGACCAATTCCATGTATCAATTGCAAGATGATAGGCTTGGGGGCTATTCCAATGGCAACAGTATTCTGGACCCCTGTGAGCCGCCGAATCGGGTTGCGATCTTCATGGCCGGCATGCAACCGCTGAAGCATTCCTCAACTACGGCAACAATAATTTTCGGTTCAGCAGGCCGGGGCAGGAGGCTGTGTGCGCCCGCCGGCTCAAGTTTTGTCTGAACTTTTGGAGGCCTTGGGAACTTTGTTGACGGTGGAGGTAAGCCCTGCAAACCAAGCCCAACATAACATGGACGTTGCAAAGTTGCGTGATGAGATAGCTCAGGATAAGGAAGACCTTAATGCTGAAAATACCAGGATGGCAACAGAGCGAGATGCCCTGGAGGTGGAATCACAGTGAATTCAAGCAGCAAACTTTCGCTTAAGCTTGCATCAGATTGCATCCAATGTTGTTTTTAACTGGAGATACCAGAGCCGTGTACCTCATGAGTTCGATGCAAGAAATCTCTTCAATACGCTCGGGGCAGGACCAAGTAACTCATCACGTGTGAACCGGGGCCCTGAAGCACCTAGGACCGGAGCGGCGGCTGAACCCCATGTGGTGGATCCGGCTCATGTCAATTTGACCCCGCCTCAGTGAGTCTCCACACGTATGGGTCTATTCTCTAACCCGTTGGACAACATGATCACGCGACCTCACAATTGGTGGCTCTCCCAGTGATAGGCGAGAGTCCAGAAGCGGTCGAAGCTCGGAAAGCCGTGGAACTTCTTTAAACGGCGGTGGCTCAGCAGGCGGCTTACTCCTACAGTCGTGATCGAATCCACTCGACTCCGTGTCCGAGTCGAAGCTACAGCCGACAGATGGAGTCACCGGCGGTTTCAAGCACTGAGAGGCATCATAGTCAGCCCCACAGGCATGACCCATCACGGGCTGATAACCTTGCTCAATTCTTGGTAGATCAGGCACGGGCTCACCATGAGGCGGAGCTGGCGGTTCAGTTGGCGGCTCAACACTGAGCTACACCCTTTGACGTCCACCGATGCTGGGGTGACTTCTAGGATGGTGGGTGCGCCATGTTTAGTACTTGCTCTACGCAATGAGCAATTACCCAAGGAATTCAAGGGCTCTCGAAAGGTACCCAATTACACAGCGGATCAACCCCCGGAGGCTTGGATTGAAAGCTATGAGATGGCCATGGAGATGTTGGATGTCAATGGCGCTAAGTATTTCACCAGGATGCTGGATGGGCCGGCTCGTACTTGGTTGAAGGGATTGCCCCCTAACTCTGTCAGATCATGGGATGAATTGAAGGCACACTTTATTCAGAATTTCAAGGATGCGTGCAAACAACCCATGTCGATTCTTGATTTGGATAGTTCTGTCCACAGTGAGGGTGAATCAACCGCTCATTGGGTACGCTGAATCTTGGCCATTATCCACTCATCAGACAACATTAATGCCGGCTTAGCTGTCTTGATTTTGGAGAAATTTTTTCGTTTCCTTACCCTCAAAAAGAAGCTGGGGCGGCTTAGGTGCCATTGCAATGATATGGGGGAGCTCATGGCGGCTCTTGTCAAATATGTCGATTCTGATAGCACTAAGGACCCTGAGTCTGATGAGGAAAGGGCTGGCAAGGGGAAGAAGAATTGCAATGCAAAGGGACATCAGCATAATATGGCGGGTTAAGGTAATAATGGTAAGCGCAATCAAGTTGATAGTAGTTCACATTTTGAGGCTAACACCAACGCGCAGATAAATAATGGCAAGCGTAAGGGAAAGTCGTCAGCACCCTGGTTTGGCGGGCCAAAGTTCAACCTTGAGACAATGATGAATCAGCCTTGCCCAAAGCACGGTATTCAAGATAAGCCGGCCACTCATTTCTGGAAAGATTGCTTCATCATGAGGGAGTATAGAAATTCTGGTTTTTATCAGGGTAACCAGGGCCCGCATGGCAGGTCAGGATCCGGCTCTCAAGGACCCCGCTTTGGAGGTGGCGGCTCAAACTCTAGATTCCAGGGTCAAGGCAATCAAAGCGGTTCTAACTATCAATCTAATCAGCGTAATCAGCAGCAGCAGTAGCAGTCTGGTTATTAGAGTTACCCGAAACAGCGGAATAGTGGTCAATATCATGTGTTTACCACGAGTTTGTGCGAACGTGATCAGAAGATTCACAAGCGGGCGGGGAACGCAGTTGACCCGGCGGTTCCCCAATAATTACGATGGTCATAGCATCCCATTGTATGGAGCCGCGAGGATCACCCGCCCCGGGTTGATAATCCGGGTCAGCTCGCTTTGGTGGTGAAACCTCAGGTTGGAGAATACAAGTTCACTAAAGTCCTCATGGATGGAGGCAGCGACGTCAATATCCCTATTATGATTCTTATCTCCGTATGAATTTGATTGGCAAAGGTCTTAAGCAATCCTCTATAGTTTTTCATGGGGCGGTGCCTGGTAAGTCGGCATATCCAGTTGGCAAGATAAACTTGGAGGTGGTTTTTGGTAATGATTATGATTACATGGCTGAAAAATTGACTTTTGAAGTGGTCAAGATCAAGAGCCCTTATCACGCCTCGTTTGGGCAGCCGGCTTATGCCAAATTTATGGCACGACCTTGTTATGTTTATCTGCAACTTAAGATGTAGGGTTATATGGGTACCATCACGGTGCATGGAAACAGAGAAGAGAGCTTTGGAGTGTGAAGAGGGTGATGCTGCCTATGCTGAGTCAGCTTGCGCAACAGAGGAGGTGAAGTTCTATAAATATAATGTTGACCGGGCAAATATGACCCTTTGAAGAAGCCATCTACCAATCCAAAAAAGACACATCCGTGACATTTTGGGCGAACAATTTTTTTTCGTGTCATACTTATGACACTTCTATGACGATAATTGTGACAAAACCCGGTATCATCATAGATGTGGTGGGCTCCTACTTCTATGACAAAAAATCATGACAGAAAATGGGCTTTTCGTCCTGGGCGGGCAAGAGACGTAGCTGCATGACATTCTTTGGTCCGTCCATGACAGAAAAACCGTGGTAGAAGCGAGGGTGAGGAAATTATCAGGGAGTTCCCGGTTGCGGTAGGTGGTCGGGGGCCGAGCGATGCGCGTTTCTCTCGTACCATACGCACGTGGGTGTGAGGTGTTGGGGTCTCACTGAACCCGAGCGAGGCGTCGCCTAACTGTACCCGAGCGATTGCACTATAGGCTACGCGTTACTGAACCCGAGCATTTGAGCGATTCCTTTGCTACTACTGCTAACTGAAGCCGATCGATGCTGCCTCTGGATGAACAGTGAGCGTTTCTGGGGGGATTGGATGAATAGTTCCTGGTGGGGATGGATGAACAGGACCCCGTCGTGTTACCTCTGGATGAACAGGGCCACGATCGTGCCAGTTTGGGGCTGGTTGAATAGAACCCCATGGACTACTAGATGAACAGGACGACCCAGTGGAGGGCTGGATGAATAGTAGCCGGTGGATGGCTGGATGAACAGTATCCCATGGAGGGGTGGTTGAACAGTAGCCCATGGAGAGGGTTGGTTGACTAGTAGCCGGTGGAGTAGCGCGCGGCGGAGGCTGGATGAACAAGAGCCCATGGATGAACAATCGTAGGTGGAGGCTCGAGGAGGTCGACGGTGGATGAACAGTAGCCCATGAAGGCTGGAGGAGGTTGACTGTGGAGATGAACAGTATCCTGTGGTGTCCCGTTTTGCGGTACGCCACACCCCTCTCGATGAATAGGACCCCCGTTTCGATCGTAGCACTCCAACTCAAGTCCGTTTCCTCCGTATTGCGGTACGCCAGAACCCTCCCGGTCAATAGGACACTGTTTCGACCGTAGGTGGTCCAACAGAAGTTCATTTCCTCCGTTTTGCGGTACGCCAGACCCCACCCGATGAACAAGATCCCATTTCGACCGCGGCCGGTCGAACACAAGGATGTTTCCTCTGTTCTATGGTACGCCGGGCCTCGTTTCCATTGGCTATTCCGTCCAAGTCGGTTGGCTCCCACTCGTTCTGTTGCCTCCCGATGAACATAATGCATTCTGTTGCCTCCCCATGAATACGACGATGACGCAATTTCTCCGTTCCGACCCAGCCATGTACACGAGCCCTAGCTGTACGTATGCGCGAGTAGGCATTCGAGACCCGGCCTGTATGTACGTACGTGGTCGTATTTTCTTTCTTGCACCCTGGCCGGTGTACGTATGTGTACATGCTACGTGCGCGCCTCTACTACGACACGTGCACGCCACTAGATCGACCAGTATGTACGTACACATTCGCGACCAGAATGACAATGCTACGTACGCTTTGACCAGGTGGGTCCCGACTGTCAGGCACTTCCTTGCATGCGAAGATGTAGCTGGTGGGTCCCAACAGTCAGGGGGGCGAATCGTTTTCTTTTGCCCGTAATATGGACGCACTTCCTTGCGTGCGAAGATGTAGCTGGTGGGTCCCAGCAGTCAGGTGGGAAATGTTTTTTTTCGTGAAATACAGTAGCCCGTCCGGTGGGTCCCTGCTGTCAGGTGAAGGAATAATTATTTTGCGCGTAATAAGGAGCCAATTCCTTGCGGCTGCCGTGGACCCAACTGTCAGCCTCTCCACATATAGTACTCTTTCGATGGAGGTCATTCCTTGGCCACGTTGACCACGCCATGCCGAGAGCACCAGGGCGGTGGACGATGGCGAGGCCTAGGAAGGGGACGACACTGAGCTGGGGAAGACGCGGCAGTGGAAGCTCGTGCGGAGAGGAGTACATGGGTTCAATGGTTCGGCTGCGGTGTGAGGCTTCCGATGACTCGCGTTTGTTGACCACATGCACCAAGGCCGGTGGACGACGGAGAGGCCCCAGACTGGAATGACCCGGAGATGGGGAAGACATGGCAGGGGAGTCGCAGATGGAAAGGAGTGGGAAACTTGACTGGTTCGGGTGCACGGCAGCACTGCCACCCACGGGAGACAGGAGCAAGAACAGAGGTTGAAGGAGGAGCATGGCTGTTGGATTAACATCCAACGGTCCAGCTACTAGAATCATTTGTTGATTAAGTTGACAAAGCTCTGCGTACATGTCTACTTAGTAGGCCCACAAGTCAGCTACCAAATCCGTCGGGTCCCAGCTGTCATTGGGAGGAATACTTTTTTTTGCATAACAAGGAGGCACTTCCTTCCATGCGAAGATACAGCCGGTGCGTCCCAGCTGTCAGGGGGAAGAAACAACATAATAAGGAGGAACTTTCCTTGCGTGCGACCATGGACCTCGTGGGTCCCAGCTGTCAGGCTCTCACGTACAGTCCTCTTCCGATGACTCTCATTTGTTGACCACGCCGCGCCAAGTGCAGCGAGGCGGTGGACGACGGTGATACCCACGCTGGAACAACCCGGGGATGCGGAAGACGCGGCAGTGGAGTCGTAGACGGAGAGGAGTGGGAAACTTGACTAGTTCAGGTGCGGGGTGGGCATACACTCGGTAGAAAATAACAGGAGGTGCGGAGTGGAGGGATGTCCTGGCCATCGGCGGGGTAGCATTTCACTGCAAGGCGCGCAAAACAACGCCTCTGTATGCCGGAGGCTGGAGCAGGCGGTCCCGGCCGCACTGGGGGAAGGAGACGAGAGATTGAAGAAGAATGTCGGCCATTGTATGTAAATCCAACGCGTTACTTAGGCTTTGACCTACTGGCCCACGTGTCAGCCAGTCCATTTGTTTTTTAGTCCATTTGGTGGGCTGGGTGAAATAATGATGTAGCATCTGTGCAACCCGTTTATATATATGGTAGAATTTAAAGCCCATTTGCATTTTTCTCGAAATCCACGGACTTGCTGGGCTGGGTGAAAATATCGTGTTGGGATGGACGGAGAAATGTTATAAAAACATAAACACATGATTGCACGTCTATTACTGCATTCGTTAGTAAAATCTTTGCAAGCTTATGTACACAATCACTAGGAGTTAACTTGCCAAGTTATATATAAACAATTATTATTATTATTTTGTAAGAACTTTCAATTTACGAAATAAAATATCATTTTAATTTGATGAGTTAATAGGACGTGGAGTATTATTATTTTTTAAGCTAGACGTGGGATAGTTGAGTTGGTTCTAGGGAAAAGTACTGAGAGAAAACTCAGTTTATATCGAAAAAGAAAGAGGAAGAAAATTCAGATATAGGATTAATGAAAACAAAAAATAAAGGAAGTGGGAAGGTCTATAAAATGGTTGGACGAACGACAGGTTTAACGGAACCTATATATATATATATATATATATATATATATATATATATATATATATATAGACACACACACACACTATTATGGATGGGAAAACATAGGTTTAGTTTTGCATTCTTATAGAAAAATAGAACTGAGCTGTCCGTCGTTTTGAAAAAACAAACATAACTTGGGCTGTTGATGTAATAAACAAGGTAGGTTGGGAGGCCCAGAGGCCGCTTGATCCAAAAAATGTTGAAACATGTCATGGGCTGCCCATGTTAAACCACAAAACCTAGGCCATGGACCTAGTGGGCCCGAGACTGCTAGCCTCTCGACGAACAGTTGTCTCCTGATTCCTCTTGTTTTGCTGACCATATTGGGAATGGCATACAGAGGCGCCGCGGCGAGAGCACCAAGGCGGAGGACGACATCGAGACCGTGGACCGAACGAAACAGAGCGGGGGAAGACGCAGACGGATGGGAGTATGAGGGTTGACTTGTTCGGATGCAAGGTGGCCGGTGGAGCTCCTTGGTATTGTTATCTTCTTCGTTGTTGGCGTAGCAGGGGTTGATGATGGTTTCGGCGAGTCCTTCTCCCGCCCGTTGCCGATGATCTTGTATTGCTTCTAGATGTCGACAAGCTTGTTGCACTAGATGGCCAAATCGTCGTGTTCTTCCTTCTCTCCACCATAGCGAAGGTGCAGTTGGCGCTACTGATGAAACAGGCGAATTCTCCAGTACCTCTGATGGCCCTACAGTAGTGGTAGACAAGAACCTCATCTTGTACGCATACCTGGGCGACCGCGATCCGCTGGTCCCTGTCAGGAGATGAATGGATGGTCACAAGGTCTAGTCCTACGACCTTGTGCTTTCTCGTCCTGTAGGTACTGCTTGAACTCGGCGAGGCAGAGCTTCACCAAGTATGGACCGTTGGTGTACTTCACATTCAACATGGTGCCGCTATGGAACTGAACGGAGAACTCAAAGGTGAACTCCTTCCTGAAGTCCATATCCAGCAGGCTCACCCCTCGTATCTCCATTGGAATCTCTTCAAGAGAATGAGTGAGTAGGCGGCAGCAGTTCATTTTTCAGCTCTTTGGGAACTGGATTCAATAGTAAACTGAGTGTGTATAGGCGACAAAAGTTACTGCCCCTCCTTCACCCGCTGCACGCCCGGTAGAATATGCACCTGCGGCGCATTCAAACTCCCCCATTAAGAAACCTATTCCGGGCACACACATCGGTTCACGAGTGGATCTGTATTGGCGCTATAATAACAAGTGTTAGTGGTAACTTTACTTAAATTTAATTAGCTTTAATTAAAATGTATTCTTAAAACAAGCAATGCATTGGCTCGTTCTATCAGTGCCATGATACATCTCCAACGTATCTATAATTTTTGATTGTTCCACGATATTATATTACCCGTTTTGGATGTTTATGGGCTTTACTTTACACTTTTATATCATTTTTGGGACTAACCTACTAACCGGAGGCCCAACCCGAATTGCTGTTTTTTTTACCTATTTTAGTGTTTCGAAGAAAAGGAATATCAAACGGAGTCGAAATGGAATGAAACCTTCGGGAGCGATCTTTTTGGAACAAACGTGATCCATGGGACTTGGAGTGGACGTCAAGCAACAAAGGAGGTGGCCACGAGGGTGCCCGGCATTCCCCCTACAGGTGGGCGCGCCCCCACCCTCGTGGGCCCCTCGAGCGTCCACCGACCTACTTCTTCCTCCTATATATACTTACGTACCCTAAAACCATAGGGGAGCACCACGAAAAACTATTTCCACCGCCGTAACCTTCTGTATCCGCGAGATCCCATCTTGCAGCCTTCGTCGGCGCTCCGCCAGAGGGGGAATCGACCACAGAGGGCCTCTACATCATCTCCAAGGCCCTTCAGATGAGTTGTGAGTAGTTTACCACAGACCTTCGGGTCCATAGTTATTAGCTAGATGGCTCCTTCTCTCTCTTTGAATCTCAATTAAAAGTTCTCCTTGATCTTCTTGGACATCTATTCCATGTAACTCTTTTTGCGGTGTGTTTGTCGAGATCAGATGAATTTTGGGTTTATGATCAAGTTTATCTATGAGAAATATTTGAATCTCCTATGAATCCTTTTATGTGTGATTAAGTTATCTTTGCAAGTCTCTTCGAATTATCAGTTTGGTTTGGCCTAGTAGATTGATCTTTCTTGCAATGGGAGAAGTGCTTAGCTTTGGGTTCAATCTTGCGGTGTCCTTTCCCAGTGACAGCAGGGGCAGCAAGGCACATATTGTGTTGTTGCCATCGAGGATAAAAAGATGGGGTTTATATCATATTGCATGAGTTTGTCGTTCTACATCATGTCATCTTTCTTAATGCGTTACTCTGTTCTTTATGAACGTAATACTCTAGATGCATGCTGGATAGCGGTCGATGTGTGGAGTAATAGTAGTAGATGCATGCACGAGTCGGTCTACTTGTCACGGACATGATGCCTATATACATGATCATGCCTAGATAATCTCATAATTATTCTCTTTTCTATCAATAGCTCCATAGTAATTTGTTTACACACCGTAGTACTTATGTTATCTTGAAAGAAGCCACTAGTGAAACCTATGGCCCCTGGTCTATAATTTATCATATAAGCTTTCAATCTACTTTTATTTGCATCTTTACTTTTCCAATCTATATCATAAAACTACCAAAAATATATTTATCTTATCATAATATCTCTATCAGATCTCACTTCGCAAGTGGCTGTGAAGGGATTGACAACCCCTTTATTGCGTTGGTTGTAATTTCTTGTTTGTTTGTGTAGGTGCGTGGGACTTCTGAGGAGCCTCCTACTGTATTGATACCTTGGTTCTCAAAAACTGAGGGAAATACTTACGCTACTTTGATGCATCACCCTTTCCTCTTCAAGGTAAACCAACACAAGCTCAAGTCGTAGCAAGAAGGATTTCTGGCGCCGTTGCCGGGGAGGTCTTCGCTCAAGTCAAGACATACCAAGTACCCATCACAAACTTATCTCCATCGCATTACATTATTTGCCATTTGCCTCTGGTTTTCCTTTACCCCACTTCACCCTTGTCGTTTTATTTGCCCTCTCTTTCCCAATTTCCTCTCTCTTTCGCTTGCCCTTTTGTTTGCTTGATTGTTGGATTGCTTGTCGCGTTGGCGCAAGATAATACCAAATTGTGTGATTTTTCCAGTCCCAATAATAATGATTTCCTTAGTACTCCGATTGCTCCTCTTAATGATGTTGAGTCTTGTGAAATCAATGCTGCTTTGCTGAATCTTGTTACGAAAGATCAATTCTCCGGCCTTCCTACTGAATATTCCGCTACCCATCTAAAGAACTTTGTTGATTTGTGTGAGATGCAAAAGAAGAAACATACGCATAATGATATTGTTAAATTGAAGTTATTTCCGTTTTCACTTAGATATCGTGCTAAAGTTTGGTTTTCGTCTTTACCTAAGAATAGTATTAATTCATGGAATAAGTGCAAAGATGTTTTTATCTCTAAGTATTTTCCTCCTGCTAAGATCATCTCTCTTAGGAATGATATTATGAATTTTAAACAACTTGATCATGAGCATCTTGCCCAATCTTGGGAAAGAATGAAATTGATGATTCACAATTGCCCTACTCATGGTTTCAACTTATGGATGACCATACAAATTTTTTATGCCGGATTGAATTTTGCTTCTAGAAATCTCTTAGATTCGGCCGCGGGAGCTACTTTTATGGAAATCACCTTAGGAGAAGTTACTAAACTCCTTGATAACATTATGGCTAATTATTCTTGATTGAAGAAACATTGCTTAAACTTGATGATTTGGCTAGGAACATTGATAGACTTTCGCTTGATGTTGATTCTGAAACTTAGATATACTCCTCCTAAGCATGATATCAATGAGTCTCTCAAAGCTATGAGAATTTCCATTGATGAGTGCAAAGAAAGAACCGCTTGATTGCGTGCTAAGAAAGTTTGCTTTGTATAAGTGTGTTCTTCTTGTTTCCATGAAAATAATGATGAATATCTAAAAGTTATTGATGTGTCCCCTATTAAATCTTTGTTTTGCAATATGAATCTTAATAATGATGGGACTAGAGATGAGTAAACTTCGGTTAAAAGGCATCCCAATGATTCAGAGTTCTTAGATCATGATGCTAAATTTGGTAAAAGTGGGATTGGAGAGGTCAAGAATTTAAATAGCATTGAACCCACTATCTTGGATTTAAAGGAATTTAATTATGATAATTGTTCTTTAGTAGAATGTATTTTCTTGTTGCAATCCGTTTTGAATTCTCCTCATGCTTATAGTCAAAATAAAGCTTTTACCAAACATATTTTTGATGCCTTGATGCAATCATATGATGAAAAAAATAATTTGGAAGTTTCTATACCTAGAAAACTTTATGATGAGTGGGAATCTACTATAATTATTAAAACTAAAGGTCATGAGTGCTATGCTTTATGTGATTTGGGTGCTAGTGTTTCCATGATTCCGAAAACTTTATGTGATATTCTAGGTTTCGATGATCTTGATGATTGCTCTTTAATTTTTCACGTTGCGGATTCCACCATTAAGAAGCCAAAGGGAAGGATCAATGATGTTACTATTGTTGCAAATAGGAATTGTGTGGCCGTAGATTTTATCGTTCTTGACATAGATTGCAATCTTTCATGTCCTATTATTCTTGGTAGACCTTTCCTTAGAACGATTGGTGCAATTATTGATATGAAGGAAGAGAATATTAGAATCCAATTTCCATTAAGGAAAGGCATGGAGCACTTTCCAAGAAATAAAGTTAAATTACCTTATGAATCTATCATGCGAGCTACTTATGAATTGAATGCCAAAGATGGCACTACTTAGATCTATCCTCGCCTTTATGCCTAGCTAGGGGCGTCAAACGATAGCACTAGTTGGGAGGCAACCCTATTTTATTTTTGTTTTTTGTTTTTTCTTCTGTTTAGTAATAAATATTTCATCTAGCTTATGTTTAGATGTGTTTTTATGTTTTAATTAGTGTTTGTGCCATGTAGAACCTATAGGATAACCTATGGTAATAGTTAATTTGATTCGGTTGAAAAACAGAAACTTTGCATGCACGAAAATAATTTTAGTAATTCACAGAAACGTGATTTTGAGTTGATTCTTTTTGATGAATATCAACAGACAAATTTCCCAGGACTTCCTATTTTGGTAAGAGTTTTAGAGTTCCATAAGTATTCGAGAGTTACAGATTTCTACAGACTGTTCTGTTTTTGACAGATTCTGTTTTTCGTGTGTTGTTTGCTTATTTTGACACACCTATTGCTAGTATGTAGGGAATGAACCATAGAGAACTTGGAATATAGTAGGTTTAACACAAAAATAAATAAATAATGAGTTCATTACAGTACCTTATGTGGTGGTTTTTCTTTCTTGCACTAACGGAGCTTATGAGATTTCCTGTTGAGTTTTGTGTGGTGAAGTTATCAAGTTTTGGGTAAAGATTTGATGGACTATGGAATAAGGAGTGGCAAGAGGCTAAGCTTGGGGATGCCCATGGCACCCCAGGATATTCAAGGATAACCAAAAGCCTGAGCTTGGGGATGCCCCGGAAGGCATCCCCTCTTTCATCATCGTCTATCGGTAACTTTACTTGGAGCTATATTTTTATTTGCCACATGATATGTGTTGTGCTTGGAGCGTCTTGTATGATATTAGTCTTTGCTTTTTAGTTTACCACAATAATCCTTGCTGTACACACCTTTTGGGAGAAACCCACTTCATTGGAATTTATTAGAATACTCTATGTGCTTCACTTATATCTTTTGAGCTAGATAGTTTTGCTCCAGTGCTTCACTTATATTTTTTAGAGCACGACGGTGGCTTGATTTTGTAGAAATTGTTAATCTATCATGCTTAACTTATATTATTTTGGGAGTCTCTTAGAACTTGATGGTATTTGCTATGGTTATAAAATTGGTCCTAGAATGATGGGCATCCAAGTTGGGTATATTAAAAACTATCATAGGAACTGAATTGGATGCTATGATCAATTTGATACTTGATAATTGTTTTTAGAAATGGAGGTGGTGATATTAGAGTCATGCTAGTTAGGTGATTATGAACTTAAAGAATTCTTGTGTTGAAGTTGGCAAGTCCCGTAGCATGCACGTATGGTGAACCGCTTTGTGATGAAGTTGGAGCACAATTTTATTTATTGATTGTCTTCCTTATGAGTGGCAGTCGGGGAAGAGCGGTGGTCTTTTCCTACCAATCTATCCCCCAAGGAGCATGCGCGTAGTACTTTGTTTTCAGTGGCTTGTAGATTTTTGCAATAAGTATATGAGTTATTCATGACTAATGTTGAGTCCATGGATTATACGCACTCTCACCCTTCCACCACTGCTAGCCTCTCTTGTGCCGCACAACTTTTGCTGGTACCATACAACCGCCACATACCTTCCTCAAAACAGCCACCATACTTACCTATTATGGCATTTCCATAGCCATTCCGAGATATATTGCCATGCAACTTTCCACTGTTCCGTTTATATGACACGCATCATCATTGTCGGATTGCTCTTTGCATGATCATGTAGTTGACATCGTATTTGTGGCAAGGCCACCTTCATAATTTTCATACATGTCACTCTTGATTCATTGCATATCCTGGTACACCGCCGGAGGCATTCATATAGAGTCATATCTTGTTCTAGTTTTGAGTTGTAATTCATGAGTTGTAAATAAATAGAAGTATGATGATCATCATTATTAGAGCATTGTCCCCAAATAAAAAAAAGGCCAAAAAAGGCCAAAGAAAAAAAAGAAAAAAAAAGAAAGGCGAAAAAAGGCCCAAAAAAAGAAAAAAAAACAAGAAAATGAAAAGGGGGAAATGTTATTATCCTTTTCCACACTTGTGCTTCAAAGTAGCACGATGTTGTTCACATAGAAAGTCTTTCATGTTGTCACTTTCATATACTAGTGGGAATTTTTCATTATAGAACTTGGCTTGTATATTCCTACGATGGGCTTCCTCAAAATTCGCTAGGTCTTCGTGAGCAAGCAAGTTGGATGCACACCCACTAGTTTCTTTTGTTGAGCCTTCATACATTTATAGCTCTAGTGCATCTGTTGCATGGCAATCCCTACTCCTCATGTTGACATCAATTGATGGGCATCTCCATAGCCCGTTGATTATCCTCATCAATATGAGACTTTCTCCTTTTTTTGTCTTCTCCACACAATCTCCATCATCATATTCTATTCCACTCATAGTGCTATATCCATGGCACACGCTCATGTATTGCGTGAAAGTTGAAAAAGTTTGAGATTATTTAAGTATGAAACAATTGCTTGGCTTGTCATTGGGGGTGTGCAAGATGAGAACATTTTGGTGTGACGAAAATGAAGCATGACCTAAGTATATGATTTTGTAGGGATGAACTTTCTTTAGCCATGTTATTTTGAGAAGACATGATTGCTTTGATTAGTATGCTTGAAGTATTACTATTTCTTATGTCAATGTGAACTTTTATTTTGAATCATTTGGATCTGAACATTCATGCCACAATAAAGAAATTACATTGAGAATTATGCTAGGTAGCATTCCACATCAAAAAAATTGTTTTTATCATTTACCTACTCGAGGACGAGCAGGAATTAAGCTTGGGGATGCTTGATACGTCTCCAACGTATCTATAATTTTTGATTGTACCATGCTATTATATTACCCGTTTTGTATGTTTATGGGCTTTACTTTACACTGTTATATCATTTTTGGGAATAGCCTACTAACCGGAGGCCCAACCCAAATTGCTGTTTTTTTTTCCTATTTCAGTGTTTCGAAGAAAAGGAATATCAAACAGAGTCCGAACGGAATGAAACTTTCGGAAGCAATCTTTTTGGAACAAACGTGATCCAGGGGACTTGGAGTGGACGTCAAACAACAGAGGAGGCGACCACGAGGGTGCCCGGCGCGCCCCCTACAGGTGGGCGCGCCCTCCACCCTCGTGGGCCCCTCGAGCGTCCACCGACATACTTCTTCCTCCTATATATACCTACGTACCCTGAAACCATCGGGGAGCACCACGAATAACTATTTCCACCGCCGTATCCTTCAGTATCTGCGAGATCCAATCATGGAGCCTTCACCGGCGCTCCGCCGGAGGGGGAATCGACCACGGAGGGCCTCTACATCATCTCCAAGGTCCTTCCGATGAGCCGTGAGTAGTTTACCACAGACCTTCGGGTCCATAGTTATTAGCTAGATGGCTTCTTCTCTCTCTTTGAATCTCAATACAAAGTTCTCCTTGATCTTTTTGTGGTGTGTTTGTCGAGATCCGATGAATTGTGGCTTTATGATCAGGTTTATCTATGAGAAATATTTGAATCTCCTATGAATTATTTTATGTGTGAATAAGTTATCTTTGCAAGTCTCTTTGAATTATCAGTTTGGTGTGGCCTTCTAGATTGATCTTTCTTGCAATGGGAGAAGTGCTTAGCTTTGGGTTCAATCTTCTTGTGTCCTTTCCCAGTGACAGCAGGGGCAGCAAGGCACGTATTGTATTGTTGCCATCGAGGATAAAAAGATGGGGTTTATATCATATTGCATGAGTTTATCCCTCTACATCATGTCATCTTTCTTAATGCGTTACTCTATTCTTTATGAACTTAATACTCTAGATGCATGCTGGATAGCGGTCAATTTGTGGAGTAATAGTAGTAGATGCAGGCAGGAGTCGGTCTACTTGTCACGGACGTGATGCCTATATACATGATCATGCCTATATAATCTCATAATTATTCGCTATTCTATCAATTGCTCGACAGTAATTTGTTCACCCACCGTAATACTTATGCCATCATGAGAGAAGCCACTAGTGAAACCTATGGCCCTCGGGTCTATCCTTTATCATATAGGCTTTCAATCTACTTTTATTTGCATCTTTACTTTTCCAATCTATATCATAAAAATAACAAAAATATATTTATCTTATCATATTATCTCTATGAGATCTCACTTTCGCAAGTGGCTGTGAAGGGATTGACAACCCCTTTATTGCGTTGGTTGCGAGTTCTTGTTCGTTTGTGTAGGTGTGTGGGACTTCTGAGGAGCCTCCTACTGGATTGATACCTTGGTTCTCAAAAACTGAGGGGAATACTTACACTACTTTGCTGCATCACCCTTTCCTCTTCAAGGAAAACCTACGCAAGCTCAAGACGTAGCATGCCACAGGATCAACATGCACAACAATTAGAATTATTATTCTAAGGACGCACATGATCAGCACATTTGCCGCACTTTCACACAGAAAATACTACCAAGTTTGAACAGTTTGTTATGGTTGTTGTCCTCTGCATCATCATGTCGTGCTTCCCAGCATGCAAGATTCAGAACTGTAGTGACCAGACCTCAAACAGTCTGATCTCTGTGCATCAGTGTCGTTCCTGGATCAGTAATGCCGACACGCATAGTACTCGAAGGATTTATAACAGAGTAGCAATCACACACTTATTACATCGAATGTCTCCAAAGAGAACTTATTACAAATAAATATGGCTTAAGGCCATCTAATAACCATAACGGCGGAAGGCTTGGAAGATAAAGTGAGTCCATCAACTCCAATGGCATCACTGAGTATAGAACCACGATCCTAAGGCATCTTACTCGTCATCTGAAAAGTCTGCAACATGAACGTTGCAGCCCGAAAACGGGTCAGCACATGGAATATGCTGGCAATATAACACATAGAGAGTAATGAAAGAATAAAGCTATACTACATGCATATATGGCTTGGTGGAAAGCTCTATGGTTACAGTTTTGCATAAAGCCAATTTTCCCCTACTGCAAAGGAATAAATTTATTTAACTATCATGGTGGTTGTTAAACATTGAGAATGGTTGACAGCATTCTCAATCCCAATTAAGTAACATCATCATTAAACAAACCCAACAATATTAATTAAAGTAACGTGATGAGATTCACATGATAATCCAAGTACTAGATATTCAAAACGTCCATAACCGGGAACGCGGCTAATCATGATTAATTTATACACTCTGCAGAGGTTGCACACTTTTCCCCATACGACTCGATCTCCTCTGTTGGTTTTCTCGCACTACATGGTGTTTGAGAAACGGATGACCGAGACATAGTCTTTCAGAAGCGCTAGCACCTTACGATGGGTAGACCTGTACACCTACTTTCCCCTACATCTGCTAGTCTACCACTGTAAGAGTTCGCACGACTTAATAAACTTTGCTAGAGCCCATAATAGCATGTGTCTGCACATACAAGTTTCTAGCATGAATAATCTTATGATCCCTTTGAGCCTGGGTGGTGGTCCAAAACAAACAGGCAATCCTGGAATACCCAGGTACCTCAATCTACCCAGATGCGTATTAAAGTTGCCACCTTAAGTAAACCATTAATTTAACAATCTCACATCTGTCATGGATACACTCACCCAATCCACGTCTACTAGCATAGCATGGCATAATAAGCAAACCTAGAAAGTAACTCCCAAAGGTTCAATAATAAAACAGGTAATAGGTACTACCTCATCTACTTTCCAAAACTCACATATTAATCAGATCCTAATCATGCAACTGTTTGATAATGGATCTAATGTAGAAAAACTGGGTATGAAAGGGATATGATCAAAGTGCTACTTGCCTTGCTGATGATCCGTGAAACCTAGGGATTCGAAGTAGCAAGCGGCGCAATCTGGGTACTCTATCGCAAGTAAAAAAACAAACAAGCATACAATAAGTACTCATTTAATGCACAGGTAAAATTCAAATGAGAAATCTAACCAGAAAGCTCAACTTAAGAACTCTGGTTTGCAAAAATAATCAAATCCAACGAAGAAACAAAACTCAAACGGTGAAAGAAACAAACTTCATTTACTAATCTGGACCTAATTCAAATTTTATAGAAGCAAAAACTTGTTTGAGTAGATTATTCGGAAAGAGGGTTCCGACATGAAACTCTAGGTGCTTGAATCGCCTGATTTTGATAAACGAGCGAAAAGTTATACTAAAACGAATATCGGATCAGAAATCGCGATTAGAAAAGTCGTGGAATAAATACGAGAAAAAGAAAAATGACGAACAGATTAACGAACAAACGTTCGTTATCCGGATCTAAACGATGAACGCATTCGTTAAAACGAACGAACGAGCGAACGCTCGTTAATTAACCTAAACCAAAAAAACGATCTAATAAAAAACGAATCTAAAAAAACGGACGAAAAACCGATGGAAAAAACGGCGGCAGCTTGGTTCAACTTTGGGGTGCGGGTCAGCAGCGGCGGCGGCTCCGAGGAGGGCGACGGTGGTTGGCGGCGACGGCGGCGTGGTCCAGCAAGGCGGCGGCGATCGGCGGCGACGGCGGGCGGCGGCAGAAGCATCGGCTACGGAGGCAGCAACGAGCGGCGGCGGTGGCGGCGGTGGCGGAGGCGGCGACGGGCAAGGGTTAGGGTTTGGGCGGCGGCGGCGGCTTGGGCTGGCGGCGGCTTGGGATGGGGTCGGGGTCGGCCCGGGCGCGCCTTATAAAGACCCGACCAGGCGGAGTCCTGGCCGGTTACGGCCCATTTTCGGTTCAGATTTTATTTTATTTTTTTAATTATCATGCAGAAAAACAAACGAAAGAAATACTAAACGGACTCCAAAAATCCCGAAATAAATTTTCCCCGGCTTCTAAAATCAAGTTGGTTTAGATGAACATTTATTTGCGTCCTAAATATAATTTTGAAAAACACGCATGCTAAATTCAAATGAAATAGCCAGAAAATGCAAAATAAAATCTTATTTGATTTTTTATTAAATCCTCAATAGTTATTTATTTTGGGAAAGTCAATTTAGTCCCTCTCTGATATTTATATAATTGAAATAATTGAAGATAAAATAAATAAAATCAAATGATCCTATTTCCAAAATTTGAGAAAACTCAAATATGAAAATATCGAAATCCCCAACTCTCTCCGTGGGTCCTTGAGTTGCGTAGAATTTTCTAGGATCAAGGCAAAATGTCGTAAATATGATATGCAATAATGATCTATTTGTATAACATTCCAAATTGAAAATTTGGGATGTTAGAAACCTACCCCCCTTAAGATGAATCTCGCCCTCGAGATTCGGGTTGGCTAGAAAATAGGTGAGGGTTGTCCTTTAGCAGATCTTCTTCTCTCTCCCAGGTGGCTTCATCCTCAGTGTGGTGGCTCCACTGAACTTTGCAAAACTTGATAACCTTGCTGCGGGTGACTCGGCTGGCATATTCAAGAATCTTAACGGGTTTCTCCTCATAGGTCAAATCGCTGTCCAACTAAATCGCCTCTAGCGGCACGGTATCTCTCAGTGGTATAGCTGCCATCTCTGCGTGGCACTTCTTCAACTGGGAAACATGGAACACATCATGAACTCTTGACAATTCCTTAGGCAATTCCAACTTGTAAGCAACTTCACCATATGCTCCAAAACATTGTACGGTCCCACAAAACGTGGTGCTAACTTTCCCTTGACTCCAAAACGCTTAACTCCTCGAAGTGAGGATACACGAAGATAGACTCTATCTCCTACTTCGTTAACTATCACCTTGCATTTTGAATCGGCATAACTTTTCTGCCTGGACTGGGCTACCTTGAGCCTGTCGCGAATCAACTTCACTTTCCGTTCAGACTCCTTAACCAAATCTGGTCCAAACGACTGGCGGTCTCCAACTTCATCCCAAGAGAATGGGGTCCTGCACCTCCTTCCGTATAAGGCTTCGAAAGGGGCCATCTTCAAGATGTATTGGTAACTGTTGTTGTAAGAGAACTCTGCATATGGCAAATTGTTGTCCCAATTAGATCCGTAATCTAGCGCACAAGCTCTGAGCATATCCTCCAAAATCTGATTGACTCTCTCGGTCTGTCCATCTGTCTGTGGATGAAAGGCTGTATTGACCTCTACCCTGGTACCCAAAGTTTCGTGCAACTGATTCCAGAACTTTGAGGTAATCTGGGTTCCTCTATCCGATACAATGCTCGTGGGGACTCCATGCAGACATATGATCTTGGTCATGTATATCTTGGCCAACTTAGCACTGATGTAAGTGGTCTTCACTGGAATGAAATGTGTTACCTTCGTCAAATGATCGACTACCACCCAAATCGAGTCATAGCTTGAACGAGTCCTGGGAAATCCCGTCATAAAATCCATGCCTAGTTTATCCCACTTCCATTTTGGTATCAGCAATGGTTGTAGCAATCCTGCTGGCTTCTGATGCTCTGCCTTTACTCTCTGACATACATCACAGACTGCTACATACTCCGCAATATCCTTCTTCATTCCGGTCCACCAGAAAGTCTCCTTCAAATCCAAATACATCTTGGTATTTCCTGGGTGAATCGAATACGGCGAATCATGGGCCTCTTGCAGAATCAACTTCCTGATCTCCGGGTCATTAGGCACATAAACACGGTCTTCAAACCATAAGGTATCGTGCTCATCCTCACGAAATCCCTTAGCTTTTCCTTTGCTCATCTTCTCCTTTATCTCAGCAATTTCCTTGTCGGTCTTCTGAGCTTCCCTGATCTTATCCATCAAGGTCGACTGAATTTCCAATGCTGCTACATAGCCTCTCGGAACTATCTCCAAACAATGTTCGCAAAGGTCCTCGGCTAACTCGTTTGGCAACCATGTGGTCATGAGTGTATTGACATGGCTCTTACGGCTCAACGCGTCGGCTACTACGTTAGCCTTCCCAGGGTGGTACTGCAATCTCATGTCATAATCCTTGATGAGCTCCAACCATCTCATGTGCCTGAGATTCAACTCCTTCCGCGTGAAAATGTACTTCAAACTCTTGTGATCCGTGTACACTATACAATGATTTCCGATAAGAAAATGTCTCCATGTCTTCAATGCATGCACTACGGCTGCTAACTCCAAATCATGTGTGGCATAATTCAACTCATGAGGTTTAAGCTGTCGTGAATCATCGAAACAACTCTCCCCTCCTGCATAAGCACTGCTCCAAGTCCTCATAATCCTTGCTCTGATTTGGCAGAATCAACACTGGCGAGGTAACCAAACGTTTCTTCAATTCTTGGAAACTGGCCTCACATTCCTCAGTCCAATTGAACTTGGTATCCTTCTTCAACAACTCCGTCATGGGCTTTGTAATCCTTGA
This sequence comes from Triticum dicoccoides, assembly GCF_002162155.2. Classification (NCBI taxonomy): domain Eukaryota; kingdom Viridiplantae; phylum Streptophyta; class Magnoliopsida; order Poales; family Poaceae; genus Triticum; species Triticum dicoccoides. The sequence continues at coordinate 100,888,239 of NC_041385.1, forward strand.
AAAATTTTCAATGAATCTCCGGTAGTATCCTGTGAGTCCAAGGAAACACTCGATCTCTCCAACTGTTGTTGGTCCTTCCCAATTTGTCACGGTGACAATCTTTGTGGGGTCTACTGCTATTCCTTCTCCGGATATAACATGTCCGAGGAATCCAACTTCCTTCAACCAATACTCACATTTGCTGAACTTGGCATATAACTGATGTTCTCTGAGCTTCTCCAATACCAAACGCAAATGCTCCTTATGCTCCTCGTTGTTCTTCGAGTACACCAAAATATCATCAATGAACACCACGACGAACTTATCCAGAAACTCCATAAATGCTTTGTTCATCATGTTCATGAAATAGGCAGGCGCGTTCGTCAGACCAAATGACATAACGGTATACTCGTATAGCGCATACCTGGTGGTAAAAGCCGTCTTAGGTATATTCTGCTCTCGAATATTCAACTGATGGTATCCTGATTGCAAATCGATCTTGGAAAATACCTTTGCTCCTTGCAATCGGTCAAACAGGTCATTCATCATCGGCAATGGGTACTTGTTCTTGATTGTAACTGCATTCAAGCCTCGATAGTCAACAACCATCCTTAATGATCCATCTTTCTTCTCCACTAGAAGCACTGGTGACCCCCAAGGCGTAGAACTTCGGCGAATATAGCCTTTATCCAGTAATTCCTTACTCTGACTCTTAATCTCCTCCAAATCCTTTGCTGGCATCATGTATGGTCTCTTGGATATCGGCACTGTGCTTGGCAAAAGCTCAATAAGAAACTCGATGTCTCTATCCGGTGGCATGCCTGGCAACTCTTCTGGAAATACGTCAGGAAAATTCTTCACTACTGGTACTTCCTCCTGCACAAATCCTAATAAGGAATTTACGTGCATCTTCCTCAGCTCATGTCTTGATACATACCTTATCCTTCTCCCTTCTGGGGTAGTAAGAAAAATCGACTTACTGGCGCAATCGATGTTTTCTCCATACATCGATAGCCAATTCATACCCAGAATCACGTCCAAACCTTGAGATTCCAAAATGATTAAGTCTGAGGGGAAAACATGCTTGTCTATACTCAACGGCACTTGAAAACATCCTCGACTGGCCATATACTCTGCTCCTGGTGAGGTTACTAGCATGGGTGTTCCTAGAACCTTGGTGGGCAGTCTATACTTATCCACAAATCCCCTTGATATGTATGAATGCGATGCACCAGTGTTAAAAAGAACAAGTGCAGTAAATGACTTAACCAAAAACTTACCTATTACTGCATCTGGCTGGGCTTCAACCTCCTCCACGCTAACGTGGTTCACTTGTCCTCTATTGAAAGGGTTCGGCTTCTTCCCAGAGCTTCCATTGACATTCCCATTCTGGCCTTCAGGACATTCATTGGCGTAATGTCCGGTCTTCTGGCACTTAAAGCAAGTGACTTGACTCAGATCTCTCTTCGCTGGTGTTTAGGGGTTGGTATGGTTCTGGCCATTGCCTCCTCCATTCCCGTTACCATTCCTGGAACCATTATGGTTGTGTGAGCTACCACCTCCATGGGTATGCTGGAACGGTCCTCCCGATTTCGGGGTAAAACGTGGCTTCTGCTGAGCTCCAGAATTGTATTTCCCTTATACATGCTTCCTCTTGCGGTTTTCAATCTCCTGCTGCTTCCCTTCAATCATAAGAGCACGGTCTACCAACTCCTGGTAGTTGTTGAAACTTGCTACCATCAACTGCATACTCAGCACATCATTCAGTCCTTCCAGAAACTTCTCTTGCTTAGCTGCATCTGTAGCAACGTCATCTAGGGCATAGCATGCTAGTTTACTAAAGTCATCCACATACTGGCCAACTGTACATCCTCCCTGGCGTAAGTTGCCAAACTCACGCTTCTTCATGGCCATAGCTCTGCTGAAACATGGGCAGTACGAAAAGCTTGCTGAAACTGATCCCACGTGACAGTGTCTACTGGATAGGTGGCTGTGAAATTCTCCCACCATGATGATGGGAGTCCCTCAAGCTGATGTGCGGCAAATCACACCTTCTCCGCATCTGTGCATCCTGCAGTGGTCAACTCCCTGGCTGTCTTGCGAAGCCAATCATCTGCAACAATCGGCTCGGTGCTACTGGAGAACACCGGCGGATTCAGCCTAAGAAAACAGGTTAAGTGATCAACAGGTGGTGGTGGTGGTGGGTTGTTGTTGTTGTTCCCCTGATTCTGATTCTAGACTAGAATCTGCATCAATGCATTCTGCTACTGGATCAACTGGGTGAGCTCCGGTGGGAAAGCAAATCCGTTGTCACGTCTCAGAGGCATCTGAGGGTTTAGAAAAGATGAGAATACATAATAGAATGAGGTCTAGAGGGAAAACACTACCCATATGCACATGAGACAAATTTCAATCAAAACACTTCATTCAAACAAGCAAGGGCATACAACGGTCTATCTATCGTTACAAAAGTGCTCGGACTATACTAGATACATGTGGGAAATACTACTACTGTTATGGTGGTCAACTAGAAAAACTGCTCCGATGAAGACTCCATGATATCTGCTCCGGCTTCGTCAACATAGTCATCATCACTATCATCCGGGTCCGAGTCGGTGTCGTCGATGATGATGTAGTTCTCGGGACAAGTGCAATCTTCGTCTTCTCCAGTTGATGGAAATCCCATGAACACTCTTAGCTTCTTTTTCAGATCATCATTCTTCTCTACTAGCGTTGCTATTTCCTCCTCTTATCCATCGCGTGTAGACTTGACTTCTTCCTCCAGTTCCATGATCTTGGTCATGGCCTTCTTGAGATCCATCATGCCTGTGCACATCTGGTTCTCCTGGCGTCAAATGTGCTGGTTTAACTCCTGGATGAAAGCTGCAATTGGTATGTCCTTCCTGGTGCTGACCATTTCCCATTGCTCATCTCGGCGCCCACAAATCTGGTAGATAGTATCCTTAAGCTCCTTGTGGTAAACTTATCCAATACGTCCCATGGTGATGTGGGCTGACATGCTCTTTCCTAGGCTCCAGGTTGGTGCATCAAAGGAAAACTCTATGGGCTTAGTGACGGGCATGAATGTCCTTCCTGGAACTTGAACTTGAATCATCCAGCGCTCCTCTTCAGGTAATGTGGCGTTGTAGGTCCCGGTGAAGCTTGGTACTCCGATGTTCAGGTATCTCGTGACTTCCATCAAGTGTCGTCCAAAGGATGTATCTTCATCCAGTTGCGTGAACTTGATCCTTGCATCCACCATCCTAAAAGAATAGAAAAGATGAGGAGTCAGAAATGAGAAGAGAGAGTAGTGATCTACGGCTTTAGCTTAGTGGTCGTGTCCTACAGTCAGCGTGTGCTCTGATACCATCTTGTAGTGACCAGACCTCAAACAGTCTGTTCTCTGTGCATCAGTGTCATCCCTGGATCAGTAATGCTGACACACACAATACTCGAAGGATTTATAACAGAGTAGCAATCACACACTTATTACATTGAATGTCTCCAAAGAGAACTTATTACAAATAAATATGGCTTAAGGCCATCTAATAACGATAACAGTGGAAGGCTTGGAAGATAAAGTGAGTCCATCAACTCCAACGGCATCACTGAGTATAGAATCACGATCCTAAGGCATCTTACTCGTTGTCTGAAAAGTCTGCAACATGAATGTTGCAGCCCGAAAATGGGTCAGCACACGGAATATGCTGGCAATGTAACACATAGTGAGTAATGAAAGAATAAAGCTATACTAGATGCATATATGGCTTGGTGGAAAGCTCTATGGTTATAGTTTTGCATAAAGCCAATTTTTCCCTACTGCAAAGGAATAAATTTATTTAACTATCATGGTGGTTGTCAAACATTGAGAATGGTTGACAGCATTCTCAATCCCAATTAGGTAACATTGTCATTAAACAAACCCAACAATATTAATTAAAGTAACATGATGAGATTCACATGATAATCCAAGTACTAGATACTCAAAACGTCCATAACCGGGGACACGGCTAATCATGATTAGTTTATACACTCTGCAGAGGTTGCGAACTTTTCCCCACACTACTCAATCTCCTTCGTTGGTTTTCTCGCACTACATGGTGTTTGAGAAATGGATGACCGAGACATAGTCTTTCAGAAGCGCTAGCACCTTACGATGGGTAGACCTGTACACCTACTTTCCCATACATCTGCTAGTCTACCACTGTAAGAGTTCGCACGACTTAATCAACTATGTTAAAGCCCATAATAGCATGTGGCTGCACACGTAAGTTTCTAGCATGAATAATCTTATGATGCCTTTGAACCTGGGTGGCGGTCCAAAACAAACAGGTAATCCTGGAATACCCAGGTACCTCAACCCACCCAGATGTGTATTAAAGTTGCCACCTTAAGTAAACCATTAATTTAACAATCTCACATCTGTCATGGATACACTCACCCAATCCACGTCTACTAGCATAGCATGGCATAATAAGCAAACGTAGAAAGTAACTCCCAAAGGTTCAATAATAAAATTGGTAATAGGTACTACCTCATCTACTTCCCAAAACCCACATATTAATCAGATCCTAATCATGCAATTGTTTGAGGATGGATCTAATGCATAAAAAATGGGTATGAAAGGGATATGATCAAAGTGCTACTTGCCGTGCTGATGATCCGCGAAACCTAGGGATTCGAAGTAGCAAGCGGCGCAATCCGGGTACTCTACACAAGCAAACATACAAACAAGCATACAATAAGTACTCATCTAATGCACAGGTAAAACTCAAATAAGAAATCTAACCAGAAAGCTCAACTTAAGAACTCCGGTTTGCAAAAGGAATCAAATCGAACGAACAAACAAAACTCAAATGGCGAAAGAAACAAACTTCGTTTACTAATATGGACCTAAGTCAAATTTTACAGAAGCAAAAAACTTGTTTGAGTAGATTATTCGGAAAGAGGGTTTCGAGAAGAAACACTAGGCGCTTGAATCGCCTGATTCGGATAAACGAGCGAAAAGTTATACTAAAACGAAAATCGGATTAGAAATCACGATCAGAAGAATCACGGAATAAATCCGAGAAAAAGAAAAACGACGAACAGATTAGCGGACGAACGTTCGTTATCTGGATCTAAACGATGAACGCGTTCGTTAAAACGAATGAATGAGCGAACGCTCACTAATTAACATAAACCGGAAAAAAAATCGATCTGGAGGCTGGGAGCAAGGATACTTGGAAGTTGCCTTCGAAATCTGGTGACTATAGGGCCAAGTTATATTATGACTCTTGCTTCACGCACATTGTAGTTGACCCCATTTTCAAGTGGATTTGGAAGTGTGCATGCACACTAAAGCTAAAAGTTTTTGGCTAGCTTCTGCTAATGGATCGGTTGAACACCAGGGATATGATGCAACGTCGGCAGTGGATCATCCAGGATGATACTTGTGTGCTTTGCAACCTTGCTCAGCATGAAGACCGGGCCCATATCTTCTTTGCTTGCAACTTCAGCCAAAGGGTTTGGAACTATGTTGGGATATCTTGGACTGTTCTACCCAACCAAACCACTTATGATATGGCCCAAGCAGTTAGAAAGGATTTTCGTCTCCCTTTCTTCTCTGAGGTGGTTTTTGTGGCTACTTGGAATATTTGGATCCAAAGGAATGGGAAGATCTTCATAAATGAGCAGCCCTCATTTAGAGCTTGGAGGAGAAACTTTATTCATGACATCTCTCTCCTCTCCCACAGGATTCAGTGCAAATATAAGGATAGTCTTATGTCTTGGATAGCTAACCTTACCTAGTTTATTCTTTTGTAAGTATTTAACTCCTCCTATATAGTTGTAAAGTTGTAACTTGAACTCTTTTATTAGTTAATAAAATACTGTGAGGCTGTTGCCTTGCAGTACATAGTCAAAAATAAAAAAAAATTGATCTAATAAAAAAACGAATCTAAAAAAACCGACGAAAAACCGACGGAAAAACCGAATGGATCTAATAAATGCAATTTTGAAAAGCACGCATTTTTCCTAAATTCAAATAAAATAGCTAGAAAATCCAAAATAAAATCTTATTTGATTATTTTTATTAAATCCTCAATATTTCTTTATTTTGGGAAAGTCATTTTATTCCCTCTCTCATATTTATATAATTTAAATAATTGAAGATAAAATAAATAAAATCAAATGATACTATTTCCAAAATTTGAGAAAACTAAAATATGAAAATATCAAAATCCCCAACTCTCTCCGTGGGTCCTTGATTTGCGTAGAATTTTCTAGGATCGAGGCAAAATGCAATAAATATGATATGCAATAATGATCTATTTGTATAACATTCCAAATTGAAAATTTGGGATGTTACAAGAACCAACGAATAAGATTCAAGTAATAAGTGCAACAAAGATGCCTACACATCTCATTGATTCCCAGCTTCCAAGATTCAGAACCAACAAATAAGATTCAAATAATAAGTACAACAAAGATGCCTAGACATCTCATTGATTCCCAGTTTGCAAGATTTAGAACCAACCCATTAGAGCCTTTTGATAAAGTGAATATCGAGATTAAATCCATCATGGCTAGCCGTGTCATACAACCAGAGAACTTGGCGAATGCTCTTGACCATCGCAACATGTGTACTAGAGTATTCCTCTTTGCACAGATAAGAAAGAGCATGATTACTATAATAGTGGCACTAGTTGAAGCAACCGGTGTGAGGGGCCCTATACCGCCACGACTCAATGTGGTGAACCTGCAACTCCACTCGAATGTGGTCAACCTGCAGATCCATGATTTAATTCATGCGCCTTTTTCTGCAGTTCACCGGAAATGAAGCAATGATTGCATCATTCATCTAGCAAGAAGTACTTGCTCTTGTGATCTGGCAGGTTCTTCTTTAGTAGTTTCACTAAAATTTAGCAACATTGAGGTTGGTTGTCCACCTCATGTAAGGTGCAACTATAATTTGCTTATTCTTTTGTGCAGTTCCACTAAAATAAAGTGATATTGTGGTCACAGTGACTGCTCATCCTTCAAAATCTAATAAAATGTTGCACGATATTACCAGTAAAATTTGATGGAGATTTTGGAAACTCCAATCACCATTTTGTGCAGTTCCACGAAAATTGAGAGATGTTGCCCATGTGACATTTTAGTTGAACTGCACAAGACACTCATTCCAAAAGAAAGTGTTTTGTGCAGTTCACCAAAAGGTCACAGTAGCAACAGGTGAAATGGATATCCCAGTAGACAGAGTAGACACTTTTCCTATGTGAGGGCAGCAAATCTAATCATAGAGACCTTTTACTATGTGAGGGCAGCAAATCTAATCCTGGAGAACTTTTACCATGTGACGGCAGCAAATCTAATCCTGGACATACTCTGTTGACTTGTCCACCAGCCGCCACTTTCTATCATTTTTTCAACCAATAACACTTATCCAGGTTATACTGAGTTTTCCCATTATTTCCGTTTCCAACCAAGAGACCAGTTGGGTCCCCAGTCTCTACAACTTCCCCCCTGTTATTTCCTCTTTGAATCAAGTCCTAGATTCATGCTACGGTTTTCCCGCTTTATTCGTTGTTTGAACCAAGTCCTATATTTGAATGCTTGAAGTAGCTTTACCTCTAATAATACAAAAAATTAGGTGGATTTGGAAGAGCTGATGAAAGCAGAAAAATGTGCACATGCAGAAACATTGGGAGTTGGGGCAGTAGAGCAAGGCCGCTTTTGATGAACTTGTACCTGAGGTTCATCGGGGTGTCGGCGGCGGCAAGTCCGATCTGCGCACAAGACGGGAGGGAGGAAGAAGGGTCAGAGGACCTCCCGAGCCGATGCTGTGTCGGAGAGAAGGAACAGGAATAGGATGAGCCTCGCTGGCAGCTATGGGTTTCCTCCCTCAACGGCGATGACTGCGTGAACGATGCACCTTTTAGTCCTCTACACACACCGGTCGAAGGGATCCGGCAGGATCTATGACCAGCGGTAAGCTGAGAGAAAATGTCGCTATCGGTGTCTTGTTTAGATCTGGAGAGGATGAGATAATAAAGAGAGCAACCCTAGTAAAGCAAGCGCTAAGGCCCCTGAGTACATATATAGTGGAGTGATTATCTTTTTCTCTCCACAACAAGCGTTTCATTTTGTGTACGTGGCATTGAAGAAAAGAAACTCTCTATTTAAGATGACTAATTGTACGACTCCTACTTACTACTAGTACTACTAGTATTGTTCACTTGTGCTCCCCAGCCCTCCATTCATTGAACAACCCCACGGGTGAATAAACATACAGTGAGTATTTATGTAGAATGAACAAGCTCGAACTATTTTCGCGTAGTTAAAAGTTGACGGCGGGGCTTTTCCCGGGCAGTACGCGCGGTAGTTTTCGGGTAGGCGGTTTGTCAGAGAGGCGAGGAGGGTGAGGGAGTGGCAGATTCAAACTTGCTGCTAGAAAGGTCGGGTTGTGCAATTTGATGGCGTGTTACTGCTGGAAAGACTTGTGATATGACTACTCACTATAGTCATGAATTATACTGCTGGAAAGACTTGTGTTACTGCTGGAAAGACTTATGAACTATATTTGATGGCGGTGAGCTGAGAGAAAAAATTTACTGGCACTACGACCGGGGTGAAGCCCCCCTTCCGTTCCGCACTCTAATCTAGTGCATGACACGTCGACCCGGATGCTGGCTCTCCCACATGTCAGCGAAGTACGTTGTAAGAAGGAGCAAAGAATGATCTGGTATATACTTCAATACTACTACTACTCAGGTCGGAGGAGTGTGAACCACGGAAGCCCGGTGAACCAGCAGTGCGAACAATGGTATCCCAGTGAACCAACAGTAGAAAACAATGTGGTGATATGGTCATAAAAAAACAATGTGCTACGGTCCAGACTGTAGCATGTACAATACTACTCCTCTTTGTTTGGATCCCTAAGTTAGAGCTAGTTTGGGTTGAAATAGCCTCAAATTATCGAAACATGAGGGGTTAGTTTGAGCTAGTTTGCTCTAACCCAGCTAAAAAAACTAGCCCGGTGGAGAGGTTCTAATTGGGTTATATATCCTCGGGCCCACTAAAAGAGAACTAAAAAATCTCCCCTGCCCGCACAAG
>NC_041385.1:100897689-100909865 GCF_002162155.2 Triticum dicoccoides
AGTCCTCTCTGTTCCCCATTGGGCTGGCTACCCAAGCGCCGCTCTGTCGCTCACCCACTCTCTCCACCGACCGCCCTCTCTTTCCGGCCTCCGCCACCCTACTCCGGCCGGCCTCTGCCTCCAGCCTTCGAAGGTCGCCCCGCTCCCCCTTCACCGGTCGTTTTTCTCCCTCTATCGTGGGCGGCGGCGGCGAATATACCAGGGAGGTCGCGAGAGGGGTGAGTTTGTTCGTTCCTTCTCTGTCTCACAGCCATATCATTGATCTTGCTCGCTCTAGCGCTAATTCTGATTTGGAAAAGTAGATCCTTATCAAACTTGGTATAGACTTGTGGTGCACGCATGGAATTGTTTGATGCTGCTTGAGGAGGTAATAAATCTGCTAGAGGCCCAAAGATTCAGTTCACCTTTCTAGGTATTTCAGTTTCAGGCTTGCATTATTTCTAGAGGCCCAAAGATTCAGTTCACATTTCTAGGTATTTCAGTTTCAGGCTTGCATTATTTCTAGAGGCCCAAAGATTCAGTTCACCTTTCTAGGTGTGTTATTTTCAGGCTTGCATTATTTTTAGAAGCCCAAAGATTAAGTGCCCAGTCGGCGGCAAGTGGCCCTGCTACCCATGCTGGTGTCGACCTCAACTCGCAACCGCCAGCGTCGGAGGGGTTCCCGAGGCTTGGGCTCTATAGAGCCATCCTCTAGAGCGACAATGATGAGCTCCTCCCTCGGTGCATGAGGGGCTCCGGGCTCCCTCCCTATCGTGAATGATTTCCGTGATGAGTTAGCTCATGCTTCGTTTCATGGAGTGCTTTTTTTGTGAAGCTTGATTGATGAATTGTATGTTTAAGTGGGATATCTCATTTGTAGAGACAATGTAAAATTTATCGTGTTTTGCATGCTTCATTTGTAAAGATGGTTCGTTTATGTCAATTGTGAGCGGGAGGAGGCCACACAAGAGCCGGCCACACCAATTCCGATAGGAAATAGGGTCCAAAGTAGTCAAATGATTGAGAAAGAGCATTTATTCTCAATCTAACCCTGCCATCGATACAACTCTTTGGTTTAGAGTTAGTTTAGGGTTAGTTCAGGGTTAGAAGCTAACTCTAACCTCTAACTAAGTTAGAGTTCTCCTCGTCTCGGTTCATCGCCATCATACTTTCCCTATTCCCGTGCTTTCAGTATCCTGCGAATCGAAGAGTCCCTTTTTTTGCGGGAAAAATCAAAGAGGCCCTTACACTAGTTTAGGTCCGGTCATTTTTTATAAACGTGTCTTGTCCAAAATTTAATGAATGTGCTCCGGTTTTGTACGAAAATAATCGAGTTCCATGTAGTAATTCATTTATTTATTTATTCTTCTGCAGGGGGTTTGCATGTAATTTGTGAGGTCTAAAATGGAAAGTACCCCCACATATGCTCCGAGTCGTGCATGCACTATGACCTAGATGCTCTATGTCCCACATGTCAGCAAAAGGGAGCACGTGGAAATAGCCTAGGAGTACTTATAGGAGGATAAATATGTACTGTGAAGCGTAGGCTGCAGTTCGAAAAGGAGACCTAAAGTGATGACAGTTATAGGTCACGCTCAGTACTCCTATTCTATCAACACGAGTCCCATCTGACAATAGCGTCCGTGCTACAGCTAGCTCTCCTACCTTGTTTCTCTGTTCTAATTGTAAACTATGCCGACGGTCGGTGTACAGGGTGGGTTTACTCAACTATGGCCCCACCTCACAATGAAAATGTTATGACTAGAATAAAAATGCCATATACTCCCTCTGTTCCTAAATATAAGCCTTTTTAGATACTATTTCAAATGGAATACAACTTACAGATGTATGTAGACATATTTTAGAGTGTAGATTCACTCATTTTGCTCTGTATGTAGTCACTTGCTGGAATGTCTAGAAAGACTTATACTTGGGAACAAAGTGAGTACTATACTAATAAAACATTAAGGCCACGAGGCGATGCAGTGATGGTTACAGGAGGCAAGAAGAAGATATGCATCCATCGATGACGTCCACCTCCTCGACTCAGGGCGCCGGCCAACCGAACAGCGCCTAAGTAGCAGCAGCTTTCGTGGCCAGGTCGACATCCTTCTGAACAATGGCATCCAAAGATTCCAGCCCCTGGAAGAAGGCTAACATCTTTTTGTCCTCGCTTGCCTTGTAGTGTCATATGTAGACGATTTCCTCGTAGACGTGGATGTGCAGGTCGACAGTTTCTTGCATGGCGAGGCGCTGGGCAGCGAGCGCGGCCTCGAGGTGCACATTCTTTGTTGCGACCTCCGGCACCTGCAGGGCCACCAGGGCTTGAAAAAGGTCATCACCATGGAGGTCGATGAGGGTGGAAGGCAATGAGGAGACTGGGCGCGTGGGCTAGAGCAGTGCGGCAAGGTCGTCTGCATGCTTCTTGACGGCGGTGAACTTGCGGATGGAGTTGACCATCATGTCGTCCATGCGAGAGGAGAATCCGGCATCGGCGAGGGCTACGATGCCAGCGGTCGCCATCACCGTCTGGAAACATTGCATGGTGCGGGGCCATAGGCCGACGCCTTGGATGATTTGGCACAGCCGACTGCCGCTCGCGTCCATAGCCTCCATAGGTGCTTGTGGCTTTTGGTCACATGGTTTTGGATTGGAGTGAGCAGTGTTGTGCAGAGACATAGGAGTAGATGGATTGGAGTGGTGGGGCGCCTTTATATGAGAGTCCAAACTCTGTTGTATTCACATTGTGCTGGCTCTATTCTGCTTCTCCAATTAATTCCCTCTGCATGTAATTGAGGATGCATCATTGACCGTTCAACATCTCATGAGCCGCTACCCTCTCCCTCCTTGGCATTCAAGCACCTATGGAGGCGACTGCCACTTCTGTCTATCGCGTGTCAAGAGACATTCCCGTCGACGACAAGGTGCCTGTGGTGACTTCGTAAATTTCAAGATGATAGTGTCGGCTCAGTCTTTCGGAGGTGCTCATAGGGGTAGGGTGTGCATGTGTGCATTCATAGGGGTGAGTGTATGCGCGCGTATATGAGCGCTTGAGTCTGTACTATGTCAAAAAAACGTAAATGCGTGTCAAAAAGAGACTAGTCAGTATACTCAATAGTGTGCACCGCGGAGAGGAAAATGAGAGAATTACGTATTTATTTATAGTGCAGATTCACTCATTTTGCTCCATATGTACTCCGTCTCGGAGTAATCTAGTCACTTGTTGAAATCTCTAGAAAGGCAAATACTCCTTTCTGGTTTACAAGGCTATACTAGCAAGTACGTACTACAATAGTGGGCTCCCATAGCAATTTTGTCTCGTGCAAGAGCCTGGCTATATTCGTGCTCCAAGGTTCGCAACTGCCATGTTCGGGTTGCGCTTGGCTCTTCGCCTCTTCGAGAAGACAAACAATGATGTTACCACTACTGCTTCTACATGTGGCACCCCAGCTCAGAGCAACCGGTTTACCATGCATTGCCAGCCCAGAGACCTTGTCTTCTAGCAACGCACAACAACTTGGTACAGAAAAACAACCGCTTTATTCAAGCTAGCGGAGCATAGTTCATATTACAACAGTTAGCGAGGCCAAGCGGCACACACGGTGCGGCTGGACAATATGTACGTTATTTAGTGAACGTAAAGGGCCCTCGATCATGACAACTACGTGGCAGCGGAACAACATCGTAGCGGAACTCCATAGCACAGGGACACCGATGTGGAAATGATCTAGACTCGGACATCACTCCTTTCCAACGAGACTTTCCTGAAATTTGGCATGACATGCCAGGTCAGTACATAGAATGTACTTGCAAGCTCACAACAAGCATAAACATAATTACAAACAATATCATGATACTTAACCAAGTAATATCAATGCAACAATATATCCAACATGCTGTGAATATGATCAACTGGTACTCCTCCCATGGACTGGCTTACCGAACGTGATCACTTCCAGACCACTAATGTGATGATATCGACAACAAACTCGTGATCCTTACGGCGATCACAACCCGACCAATACATGGCCCGTTATCCTTACGGCGATCACAACCCGACCAAATAAAAATGGCTTGTGATCCTTTGATCCTTATGGCAATTACAACCCGACCAATACATGGCCCAACTCAACACGATGGCCTTACTGCCATCCTCAGTGCAAGCTTTGTGTGCAAATTTATTAAGTGCTGACCTATGGTGTACCCTACTTTCGAGCGTGTTCGTAACCGTGAACTCGGCTATCGATTAATTAATACACTCTGCAGAGGTTAGGACATTGTACCCACACTACGGAACCCATGGCCTCGCACTCCCATTCGGGTGGACCAACGACATTCCGACGAAACCACTTCATTGTCATGACACTCTCCCGGCCACTCCGACTTAATCCCCATCGTGCTAGTCCTGGGTGGCCCTGTGTCTACCTCCAGGCATCTCGACCACCATCGTGGCCACGATCCACTCTGGGACCCGGTACCAAAACTTAACTTAACAACGGGCTCACAAGGTTATGTCTGCTTACGGGGCCAAGGTACAGCATGCCCATAACCTTCCCTAGATTGAGGCACCGACCAGAGGCACGATAATGAAACGCATTAAGGTCGTCCCATACCGGCAAATGTGGTTGCACTGGGAAAGACTCGTTTCAGCGGCACCATGACCAGTTCAACAACATATTCAAGTTGAGTTACTTATCAGGTTCAACTTAAAGTGAAAATAACCTTTGTCATAATGCCATGCTATGCATCACTAACACATGCATCACATAACCATGAAAATAACTAAATCAACCACGCTCCCACGGAGCCATCATCAACTCAAGATACTTCTCTGGTTAAGATCAAACCTCACTTAAACCAGAATCATTTCTAGCAATCTCATTATTTTTCATCATGCAAGAATAATAATTAAACTAATTATTAACCTCCATGACCATATCATTTATTCATTACTCATAACTAAGTTCTTGTTAGCTTATGAACAAGATTCACTTCAAACTTTTTGTAAATCAAGCATTTTAACATGACAAGCATCTAATAGAATATAATTATCATATAAATAATTTAAATGCATGAATAATCATAAGTTCAAGTAGGAAAATCACAAATATTGAAGTGGCACTATGAAAATGTTGTTGTGGCTTGCCTTAGTGCTGATGAGGTTCACAAACCTCCTGGTGATCCTCAAGTAAAGCCCGCCCTTCTGAAAATAAATAAAGCCACAAAAATAAAACATCGAGAAACCTTTTGAAAATTACCAGAAAATCTAGACAGTAAAGAAAATCCCATCTTTTGGATGCTGTTAGATTTTTGGACAAAGAACACAATGCAAAAAGAATCAATGCATTTGGACTTATAGATAAGAAGTTATGGCTGTTTGAAGTTTCCTGGATTTTAATGAATTTGAAATAAAAATAAACAAACTTCGGGGGGGGGGGGTGACATCGAAGGCGTAAACGACCAGGGCGCCACCACTCATACCGCTTCACGCGAGTAATGAGTGGCTGACTAGCGGGCCCCGCTAGTCAGGCCAGAAGGAGGGGAGAAGGAAACAGAGGGAGGCGGAGCTTCGCCGGAGCACACACTGACGACGAGGGTTCTTGGGGTCAAACGAGAGGGTGGGATCTGCCCGTACCCGTAGCATGGCTAGAGGTGACCGGACGGCGTCGGAATCGGCCTCTCCCACGGAGGCAAAGGGAAGGGGCCACCGGAGACGAAGACGACGGCGGCTCGGGGCGGCTCCAGGCGCTCCAGCGGGGTGGAACGGCTTCACCAAGGATTGGCGGAGGCCTTGGAAGGGTCGCCCTAGCCTGGGAGGGGTCGGAGTTGCAGGGATGGTCCAGAGGGGATCGCCGGCCAGCTCGAGATTTAGGATGGTAGCCTGCGGCCTGCCCGGCCGGGCTGCGGCTTCTACTGGCTCGTGGAGGGTGTGGGAGTAGCTTCGGGTGCTCAAAGAGGCTGGAGTTGGCGGCATTTATAGGCGGGCGGCGAGGAGGGTTCGAGCTCCGCCGGAGGACACCTGTCCACGGCGCCCGGCGATGAACGGCGCTAGAGAGAGAGAGGCAAGACGACGGAGGTCACGCAGGAACTATTTGCAGGCGCGGACGAGCACAGGAGCGAGGGGGAAAGCGACGAGCACAGGGCGCCGTGCACTGTGTCGTTGGTCGGACCGTGCCCGTGCCCAATGCAGCGAGCTCCAGCGTCGGTGAGCGCCAGGGGGAGTTAAGGGGGTGGAGACGAGGATGGTGGCGAGGCGTGTCATGCTTGGGACGGCTGGGCAGTGAGCACGCGCTCAACAAAGCGCTATGCGGCACGCAGAGCGCGTGTTTTGCATGCCATCACGCCCGGACGAACGCGGTTACCGCGTGAACCATGACATCAGGCCACCCTAAGCGCTAAGCTTGATGTCTGGCGTGTAGTCCTTAGTAGTTTGAAGTGTTACCACGGTTTGGCTTGGATCCAGGTGCAGTAGAAATGGATTTGAACTGCTAGCAAGTTTCTGGACAGTAACTTTGGATATTTACTGTGGTCAAACCACTCGGAGTTTAGAGCTGAGCTTTGGGGGTTTACTTACACTTATTAAGGTAAATAGGCACAAGAAAAACCAGCTACAATGGAGCTAGTAAAATGGTAGTTCCTGTAGAAATTACCATTTCTGTCCAGAAATGAATTTATTTTCTGTAGATAAAATATCCCAAAGAGTGATGAAATATTTTTGCTCAGAAAAGTTCCCTAGGGTCCATAGAATAATTGGGATTTTTCTCAGGATTTTTGTGGCCAGAAAAATTAGGGTTGCTTTGGAGCACAAAGGGCTAACTAGGGTTTTGGAGGGCAAAATGAATATTTTTCATTCCAAGCAATACTTTGAGTTGAACCAGAGGTGAAATGATGGTTATCAGGGGGAGAGGGAGCACTTGGGTGAAAGTAAAGGAGTACCCAAGTGGTTAAGTCCAAATGAAGTGATTCAAAAACTCCAAATTCAAAACGAACTCAATTGAAAAACCAGGCAAAGAAAGAGGGCAAAAACCAGACTGTCACAAACCTCCCCACCACTACTAGGGAAAAGGCTAGCAGCATCGCGGGTTTTAGATGTATCATTAGCGCGGGATAGGCGCTACTAATAAGGCGCTACAGCTAACGCATAGCAGTAGCGCGTGCCCACCGGCACTATTGCTACACAAGTGTAGCAGCAGCGCGGTTACAGGAAGCTCGCTACTTCTAGTAGCTCTAGCGCGCTTTTCACGGACGTGCTACTGCTATAGCGGCGCTGCTGCTAACTTTTATACACTCTGTACTGCTAATTTAAGTATTTTTTTGGCATATTTGTTTTGTATTTGAACAGGCTTTGTAGAAGAATCTTTAGCACATAGAAATGTCATCATGATACACATACAAATGCCTGCGAGACCACAAATGTAATCATAGCATGTACATACAAATAGTCTCATCATAATCATCATCCAACACAAAGTGATATCTTGTCATCATCTCGAAAATAGCAATACATGCAAGTCTCGAATACTTGCAACTACAACAACGTCATCCATCTAAACAAAGGTATACGCAAGAAGTGCTATCACTATGAGTGAGAGCGGAACTATGCAGTACATGAGGTGTAGGTTACAAGTCCTCTCTCGCGCTAGCGTGAACCTCAAGTAACTAGCTTCTCCT
Organism: Triticum dicoccoides; assembly: GCF_002162155.2. Taxonomy (NCBI): domain Eukaryota; kingdom Viridiplantae; phylum Streptophyta; class Magnoliopsida; order Poales; family Poaceae; genus Triticum; species Triticum dicoccoides. Next base: position 100,905,340 of record NC_041385.1, read on the forward strand.
TCTTGTCTGCTTTTGAAGCCTTTATGGCCGGCGCCCGTGAACCCATTCACTTGCGCCTGACACTCATGCCACTCGTTGTACACCCCCGAAACCTTCCCTTTGTACACGAGATAGCAATTCCATCTCGCCATCAAGAAACTAGGTACCTGTTAGAGATGCATGTTCATGAAGAGGATGTACAATCATATATATGCAACAAAATATACTAGAGCAACACCGAAAAGAAAGGGTTAGCAACTAGATGCAAGATACAGTATGCAAATTAATTAACTAGAGGTACGCAGGTCATCGTCCGCAAACTAACAAAGTAGCGTTACGCAAGTTCGGCAGGGACCATGGACATCACAAAGTTTCATCGCTACAAAAAGTATACAAGTTCAACCGACACATATCATCATCATCGGCATCATAAATCACTAGAAGTTCCATCCTTCCATATCATAGAGGACGAACCCTAGCTTCTTGAACGGCATGAGGTCTAGACGTTGCATGCCTATGCGAGTTCGGACGTCAGCTCGCGATATAGGGCCATGGTGGAACATCCCCTTCTCATTGACGACTTCTTTCATGATGATCGTTGCAATGTCGCTTTCGATGCGAAAGAAGTCATCTCTAAGTTTATAATCCGCTTCTCCATGAGATTCTAGCCACTTGTGGATATGATCATCATTTCTGCTGTTAATGCGAAGCTTTTGGTGATCCATGTTGAACTGAATCATGAGATGGACGATGTAGAATCCATCCTTCTTGCTTGGTTTTGGGACATGGATGCAGGAGAAGTTAGTTTTATGCGTGAAACCTATCTTCTTGTTCCTTTGTTTCCTGACCTGCACGTGGCCACCTCTAAAGCTAAAGCCTTGGACAGCATCATCTAGAATATTCATTATGTGGGTGTAGTATTTTTTCTCGTAGTCTCTGGAAGGGTCAAAATACACGGCGTGGGAGACTTGCAGGTAAACAACGATAAGGACTGCGCGCCCGTTGCTGCGGGGAAAAGACACCTCAAATTATTCCCCATATGAGAGAGAAGGAATGATTGAAATGTACGAAAGGGTTGTCTGGAACTGACTTACTTTGGATGATAAGGCACGAGGACAATTTCCCGGTCCTTATTCTGCACCATGAAGTTTTGGAGGTACTCCCTAGCAGTTTCATGCTCAAAGTCGCCGAGACTCAAGAAAGACTCGTGCATGTAGTACGGATCCACCACACAGATTTGCGAGACTTCTTCACTCTTCATGACGGAGCTCATATGTAGCTCAAAAAGGCGGACGATAGTAAAATCAAGCCGCCTTGTTAGAAACATCTGAAAGATAAGGTCAAACCGCAGGAAGAACACCTCCGCGGGCCCTGTGTCGACATAGCACTTCCCCTCAGGCACACGAGCCGCGTATGTCGGATATCCTGGATCCTTTGAGGCTAGTAGGCTTTTCTCAGTCGACAACACATGGTCGTGCAGTCTCCTGAGATCCCCTGATAGTGCCTCCAGCAGTTTCAGCGGTAGCATCGGCTCACCCGTGAGATGGAACATGACCGCACCTTTCATGGGTACACGCTGTTCAGAATGCATCACCTGGCTGCTATGTGCTCTGGCTTGTTTGGAGGCAGTTACATTCCCCGATCTCTTCCTCTCCTTTTTCTTGGGCACACCTTCCAGACCCTTCCTTAATCCCTGCCCCAGTGTTCCCGGGCTAAGTACTATAAAACCCTCGCGTCGGCCGATTAGTTGAGCTTGTGTTGAGGCGGCATCTTCTGGCATGTCCTGTGAGGATTTCATGAAGAGAGACTTTTTGCAATCCATGGTACGACCCTGCCCGGGCATTTCATCCATATCCTCATTAGCAAGAGTATAGCCCGATTCGTCATATGGTTGACTCATCATATCTATGTCACAGTCATATGCGTTTGTACTGAGGTAATCCATAGGGTCGACCTCCATCTCATCATCCGTTCTCTGTTCTACAGAAGAAATTACATCAGCCAGTACTATTGCACCCCCTTCATCATGTCGTCCGCCGCTCACCCGGCACTACAGGAGCTGGTAATTGCGTAGGCGGGGTGGTGGTCTCCGCACATGCTTGTTGATGTGTGGTAGTTATTGGTGTGCTCTCGGCCGGCTCCAGACGAATAAGATTCTTCGGCCATAGCAGCACCCAATTCTTGCAGCTTCCAATCCGCAGCGGGGTCTCGTCGTCCGCCCCCACATGCTTTACTGGAGGAGGCAAATCCTCGTGCCCTGATTTCACACTGGTCAAGCTAACCCTGAAGTGCCTAGCGGGGACCGGCTGGTTGTGGAACGTGCATTGAGAGGGCTCCATTATCATCCCCTTTCCCACGTCCACCTTCTGGCCTTTGATCAAGTAGAGTATGGTGCACGGGGTTTCTTTCGCCTGCAAACACATATGTCTATGGCGTAAAACAACCGAAAGGCAACAAAAATGGAATATTATCTCTATATATATGTTGGTGCGACATGTAATTACCGTGACGGCGTCGAGCTCAGCCAAAGACGAAGGCCCACCTAGCGCGCCTGAGACTGAGGACGGGCTGCTATGAGCGGGAGCGGCTGCGAGAGGAGGCCTGGTTGCTTGAGCAAGTGATGGTGCGATGGTGTTGTTGTTCATGGAGTTGCTCCCGACGAAACTGGGCATCGGGAAATCATGTACCGTCTTGTCTGGATTTTCCTTCGCCCAGTTGATGATAACTGGACCAAGTTAGTAGCGAAATCATTTCTACAGGCAGTTACAGCTGCATTGACTGCCTGCTGTAGCAACTCATATTTGTCCTCGGCTGCTTTTTTCGCGTCCTCGGCTGCTTTTCTCTCGACCGCAAGCTTCACCTTCGCGTTGATGTCCGCCTGACTAAACTTCTTTATCGGCTTCTTGGCCTCCGGGCCGTCGTTGTAAAACACCTTCCACGTGGCGCCGTCTCCAGCACCGCGCACACGACCATATTGCGGCCGCTGGTCCAAAGGGAGTCCCTTAAGTTCGTTCAAGGCCCGGTTGAGAGGGGTGTCACACTTGGGCCTCATCAGAGAAGTAGGGCTTTCGGCTGCAAGCCGGTGTTGCTTCTCCAGTAGTCTAATCAATTTCCTCGTGATCTTGTCCGTGCAAAAAACCTTTTTCTCCTTGTCCCACTTGTAGCGGGCCCTGATGAAGTCATGCTCCAAGGGGTTGGTGAACTTCGTGAAGGGGTCTGGGAGACCCGCGGCTTCATGTTTCGTGTCCTCCTTATCCCATATGGGCCTTTTACCGAGGTAGCCACGGCTTCCGAGGCGATGCTTCCCCGTGTTCCTTTGCTGAAGGCTTTTGAATTTCACAGCCTTAGCCTTTGCTACCTCGGTAGCGCAAGTGTCCTTGAACTTTTCGAACTCCTCTTCCGTAAGTGTCGGATTTTCCTCCAGAATCTTGGACAGGGGTTCATCAGCCTCAATAGCTCGTTTCACCCTTCGTTTCCAGGAGGCCAAATCATTGCTGAACATGCCCATGGCGTGATTGTTAATCTTTTTCATCTTCGGATCATCCCACGGTTGTTCTATGTTATCATCCCGGTCGGGGAACTTGAATCTCTTGTGCAACTTCGTTAGGAGAAACTGCGTCAAATGTTCTTTACTCCATAAGTCATCATCATTGATGCTCACGCATTCCCGTAGGATGCATCCTACTTGGTTCCCATAGCACTTGCGAGGTTCTTCCGGCTCTAACGGCTCAAACTTGCCAGGTGCCATCTTTGTGATCACAAGTCGTCCAATCCCTAGTTTGTTAGGTTTTCGTATCCTCTGCTTCTTATGCTTCCTCTTTTCGGTAGCGGCATCGGGGCCGGTACTTTCCCCGCCGGTACCTTCCCCACCGGTCTCGGTGCCGCCATCGGTGCCGGCGCCGTTGGTGTACCATCATCGAGGCCGACCTGCAAACTTTGCTTAGCAGTCAAATAGTCGAGGTACTCTTGTTCACCCTCATAATCCATCTCGTCTGCATCTTGGTCAGAAGGCCCAGTTTCTTCGTTGTTCGACATGTTTCCTATGATTAAGTGTCCTCATTTATTTCTAAAAGTATGAATAAATGAGAAATGACATAAAAGAAATCTATGTGCCAACACTCGATATGCCAACTATGTAGCACAAATCATGCCTTTATTCACGGGAAATTTCGGCATGACCTTTGCTAAAAAATGGACATATCGAGCGCCTGAAATTCACCGGAACGGAAATGAATCAACATTCCGGCGTAACATAGGCCACTCGCATTATTTTCCCAACATGACATGTCCAAAACATGACATATGCACATATCACATGTCCAGTTCAAATTTGCATATAAATTTAGCTAATTTTGAAACCTAGCTAAAACCATAACTAAATAGATAACCTAATTAACATAACCAAAGAACCCTAGCAGAGAGAGAGGGGGGTTACAGAGGGTGCAGGGGCGAGGAGGCAGGCCCGACGACGGCCGGGAGGGGAGAGGAGGGAGGCGAGGGCCGACGGGTCGGGGGCAAGCGCGCCGGGGTCGGGGGCGAGCGCCGGT
>NC_041385.1:100910483-100915018 GCF_002162155.2 Triticum dicoccoides
TATCGGGGTCGAGGGCCGGGTCGGGGGCGAGCGCCGGGGTCGGGGCTAGCACCGGCGCCGGAGTCGGGGGCGAGCGCCGGCGCCGGGTCAGGCGCGGCGGTGCGACGGGGGAAGAGAGAGTGGGGATTTGGGGGGAAAAGGCGAGATGAAGCAGGGCGAGTGAGAATTTTGGGTTAAGTGGACGTAGAAGTAGCGCATTAGGACAAAACGCGCTGCAACTAATTTCTGTAGCTGTAGCGGTTTAAGGAAAATTCGCTACTACTAATTTTAGTAGCTGTAGCGGTTTATGCAAAACGCGCTGCTACTACCATCGCCACTGCAAGGTTACCTTTTTCTTTTCCTTTATTTTATCCCACTTTTATTTCCCGAGGGCAGTGAACGAAGGGAGGGCGATATATATTGCATCATCTGACGGTTAAATATGTATGCAAAATAGGAACATATGTATTACACATCATTGGACCCATGCATAATAATGGCTAAGTGTGTATAAAAATAGGAACATATATATATATTACACATCATTGCCCCGATAACATATGTTTTCTCAGTGCTAACGTTTTTGTTTTTGAGTTAGGTTCTTTCCCTTCTTGTTCGTTGAAGAATAATTGAGCCCCTCAATGTGACTTTGCCTTTTCCATGGAGTACGATTTTTCTTAGGTAATGTAGTATTGATTCTTCTTTTGACGTATACTTCATCTTCATCGTCATCTTCCCTCATTGGGTTGCCGTACTGATCATAGTCTTCCTCGTTGGCGACTCCATCCATTCCAATGATGTTCCTTTTGCCTCTCCTCACGACAACACAGCTCGGATTGCGCGGGTCAGTTATGAAGAAGCATTGTGTCACGTGCTTAGCATGTACCCATGGCTCGTTTTTTGCGATAGCGTTCATGGTAGCGCTCTTGGCCTCGGGTATAGTCATGGTAGTGAAAATACGGCTTTCTCTTTCGACATTCTTAGCCCATCTAACACAGAACATAGTTGTGTTGTGCAGTCCAGAGTAGTCAAGCTCCCAGATCTCCTCCACCCTTCCATAAAATCGTTCAGTTGCGCCGTTGTTGCTGCCGGTCATGCATTCCATCATCACCCCTGAGTTCTGATCATCACTGTCCATATCTTTGGCCTTCGTGTAGAACGTGTATCCGTTGATATCATATGCCTGATAGGTTACGAGGTTGGGCGAGGGGCCATGTGCTAATGCGTATATGAGAAATCCGTCCTCAGAGCCCTCCTACGGGGGATTAGCAATAATATGCTCTTTGAACCAATGCAGGAAAGTGGAGTTGTGCTCTCTAGTAACTTCGGCATCCGTCCTGCATACCACCCGGTCACGATACTTCTTTGCGATAATTTCTTTGTGCAGTGCCACAAAAGGATCTACCTCGTCTAGGTGTTGTAGCACTACCAAGTTTGCTCTATCAAAGTCGCTGCGTCGATCTGAGTATGCCACGTGCAGTTCCCTGCGACCATTGCAGTGACCATCTCCTTCGAGCCTCCCATCGTGCTTGTTAACGGGCAAACCAACACTAACACCAGGCGGCTGGTCTGTGCCATATAGAAAATTCTCACAGAAAGAGATGCACTCTTATGCCAAATAGCCCTGGACGATGCTTCCATCTGGACGGGACATGTTACGAACGAATCCTTTGATGATCCCATTCATCCTCTCAAACGGCATCATGTTGTGCAGGAATGACAGCCCCAGGTCTATTATGTCATCCACAATATGGACACACAGATGCACCATCACGTCGAAGAACGCGAGCGGGGAGTACATCTCAAGCTCATTCAGTATCACAACGATCTCTTCCCGTAGCCTTTGGAGCTGCTTCACACTGATCGACTTTCAAGAGATGACGTCGAAAAAGTTGCAGAGACCAATAAGCGTGTCACAGACGTGCTTGTCCATTATCCCTCTAAGGGCAACAGGTAGTATCTGCGTCATCATCACATGACAGTCATGAGACTTCATCCCGCTGAACCTTTTCTTGTCCATGTCTAGATATCTACTTATCTTGCCACAGTAACCAGAACTAACTTTGACTCTGGTAAGTCACTTAAAGAATTGATTGATCCTCTTTCTTTATTTTCTTGCCCTTCTTCTCCCGTGCCTCTGTCTCCGTCTCTGTCTCGTCTGACATTTTACGGGGTGGCATGTGCAGATCTTCCCTGATTTTCAAATCTTGCAAGTCTTTTCTTCCCTTCGGCCCATCCTTGGTCTTATCCGGCATGTTCATCAGTGCTGCGAGCAAGCTCTCAAGGACATTCTTACAGATATGCATTTGATCAAGGCAATGAGGACTATCGAGTTTATGCCAGTACTCCAAGTCCCAGAACATAGACCTCTTCTTCCATACCTTCAGCAGCGGCTCCGGCGCCTTTCTCATCGTCTTTCCCGGCGCGGGGCACTCCTTCCAGTTTTTCAACAGCTCATCGATTTCGGCACCGCTCCGCTTATGTGGAGGTCCTCGATGCTCAGCATGACCATTGAATAGATCTCCACGGTTTCTCCACGGGTCGTCGTGTTCAAGCCATCTTCGATGCCCCATTTACACGATTTTCCCAGACCCGCCATCTTTCCTTGCCGTTAGCTGCTGAGACATCGTATCATCCATGCACCGCGTGCATCCGCAATATCCATGGCACACCTGGCCTGCCACATATCCGTAACCGAGATAGTCCTGCACTGTTGTGATCAGCGCGGCTCTCATGTTGAAATACTCACCTTTGCTGGCGTCCCATGTCTTGGCCGGTGTTTTCTATAACGTGTCTAACTCCTCTTGAAGTAGCCCCAGATACAAATTAATATTGTTTCCTGGTTGTTTCGGCCCTTGAATAAGCATGGTCATGTGAATTTACTTCGATTTCATGCACAACCGGGGGGGAGGTTGTACATCCATACAAACACGGGCCATGTGTTATGGTTGGTGTTCTGGTTGCCAAATGGATTCATGCCATCGGTACACGCGCCGAGCACGATGTTCCTTGCATCACATTCAAAATACCAATAGAAGCTGTTCAACGCTCTCCACTGGCTTCCATCCTTCACGTGTCTTAGCTTCGGATCATCTCCATCGTCGGGCTTCTTCCTCTCCGCGTGTCAGCGCATTCGCTTAGCTTCCTTGGGATCTACAAAATACCTCTGGAGACGGGGAGTGATCGGTAAGTACCATACAACTTTCTGGGGACATTTCTTCCCGGCCTTCTTGTATCGAGAAGCATTGCACACCGGACAGCTTGTTTTTTCCGCGTGCTCCTTCCGATAAATTATGCAATCGTTGATGCATGCATGGTATCTAACGTGTGGTAGATCAAGAGGGCACACAATCTTCTTGGCCTCATCAACACTAGTAGGACATAGATTACCCGCGGGAAGAACATCCTTTAGGTACTTGGGATGCTCATCGAGGCTAGTGTCAGTCCATTTGTTTTTAGCCTTCGTCTTCAAGAGTTGGAGCGTGAAACTCAAGCGGGTCAACTTAGGATTGCAACCATCATACAATGGAGTGTTCGAGTCTACCACCATTTGCTCCAGCTTAGCCTCCTCTCTAGAAGCAGCTCTCTCAGTACTCGTCTCCTTGCGAAGCAATGCTTGAACATGAGGGTCCCGCACAATTGAACTTAGTACCGACGAACTCTGCTGTGTGGAGTCCATGTCGTTCTCTCCACCGCCATGTCCGGCCCCTTCTCCTCCGCCATGCCCGGCCCCTTCTCCGCCGCCATGTATGGCCTCTTCCCCACCGCCATTATCGATCATCTCTTCGTCTTGCCCCGTGTCATCATTGCCTGCCCCGTCGGCATCCTCAACATCGTCATCCTCATCTTCAATTATCCATCGAGTATAGCCATCCATGAAACCAGTCATGAGCAGGTGCGCTTCGACACGACCATCGTCATGGGGGTCGAGCCAAACTATTCCTTTGCATTTTCGACACGGACATAAAACCTCTGTCCGGTTATTTTCTTTCATGTCCTGCACCGCCGACCGCAACCACCTGTCCACCATCGTTCCACTGACCATCGTCAACTCTGCACGGTAATAATACACAAATTGATTATAAAAATGCATGCATGCATCAAAGTCATAAATTTTTTTGGCATGACCTTCCCTAAAAATAGGACATATATGGATCTAGAGTTTGCCCGTAATTCGTCGAAACGGAAATAAATCGACATTTCGGCAAAACATAGGCAACTCAAAAGCACAATGGCGTCAACTCATGCCACTCACACAATTTCCACAAACATATCACACACACATAAACATATTTCCATTTTGCAAAAGCATGAAATTTTCATCACCTCTATCTCGATCGAGATCGAGCACACGGTGGAGATGATGTTGTAGGGAGATCAAAAGTGCACAAAGCTCTTCTTGATAAAGATAGATCTAGTTAGGGGTCAAATAGGTCACTTAACTAAATCCTAGCTACCTAATTTAGGAGGAGACAACTTCAACTAGTGGAGGGGGAAGGAAAAAGAGAAAGGAGATGCATTAATGGAGGTGGTGTAGTTAGGTAGGAGTAATGAAG
>NC_041385.1:100915691-100965978 GCF_002162155.2 Triticum dicoccoides
AAAGGAAGAGAGGAGGGGGAGGGGGAGGTAGGGGGAAGGGAAAGAGAGGAGGGGGAGGGGAGGGACGGGTGTGGAAAAGGTGGTGTGTTGGTGCGGGTTAGCAGTAGCGCGGGATCTAAAACGCGCTGCTGCTAAGGAATTAGCAGCAGCGCGCTTTGGGATACGTTGCTACTGCTAACTGGGACGAAAAAGTGTGGCAATTTGAAATTTAGCAGCAGCGATCTCAGCAAAAGCGCGCTACTACTACATCCTTAGCAGTAGCGCAGTTCGCGCGACCGCGCTACTGCTAAATAGAGTTAGGTGAACACCGCCGGTCGATATTTGTAGCAGCACGTTTTACGCCGAGCGCGCTACTGCTAAAAACTTATCAGCAGCGAGTTTCCCGCACACGCGCTACTACTAGTTAGCAGCAGCGCTCCTTTTTGAGCCGTGCTGCTGCTAAGATTCTGTGTATAGGCTTTTCCCTAGTAGTGCACTTAGAATGAATCTTGTCCTCGAGATTCGGTTGCCTGGAAAAACAATTCTGGATAACATGCCCTAAGAAATTCTTCTGATTCCCATGTTGATTCTGACTCTGTGTGATGCTTCCATTGGACTTTGTAAAACTTTCGTGCTTTACTACGAGTGACTCTTTCCATTTGATCCAAAATTTTCACCGGCCTCTCTTCATAGGTTAAGTCCTTTGCCAGCTCTATTTCTTTCAAATAAGCCTTTTTCTCGGGCGGTGATATGCACCGTCCCAATTGTGAAACGTGGACCACGTTGTGCACGTCTGACAACTCAGGGGGAACTCCAACTGATATGCCACCGCACCCACTCATGTCATAACGGGAAATGGACCAATAAATCTGGGTGCCAATTTTCCATGGGTTTGAAACCTCTTGATACCTTTCATAGGTGTGACTCGAAGATAGATATGTTCTCCGGGTTCAAAGCTGATCTGTCGGTGTTTTGCATCGTAATAACTTTTTTGCCGTGATTTGGCCAATTGCAATCTGTCTCGGATCTCCTTGACTTGATTTTTGGCTTCTAGCATGAGATCCGTTCTGAAAATAAGGCTATCTCCGGTTTGCGACCAACTCAATGGAGTGCGGCACTTACGGCCATACAAAGCTTCATATGGTGACATCTTTAAACTGGTCCATAAGCTATTGTTATACGAGAACTCGGCGTACCACATTGGCCTTAGAGTATTTAATTTACCCGTTCTGTCTGTCCATCCATTTGAGGATGATAAGCGGTATTGTATTTCAATTCAGCTCCTAGGGCTTGATGGAGACGAGACCAAAAAGCGGAGGTGAAAAGTGAACCTTGGTCATAAGTGACGGTTCGGGGAACTCCATGCAGACTGACTATTCTAGATACATACAGTTGCGCAAGATCATGTGCTCGGTATGAGGTTCTGATCAGGAGGAAGTGGGCTACCTTGGTTAATGTATCCACTATGACCCAAATCGCATCATTGCCTCATCGGGTCTTAGGTAGTCCTGTGATGAAGTCCATATAGACATCATCCCATTTCCATTGTGACACTGACAGCGGTTGGAGAAGTCCGGCTGGCGTCTGATGTTCTGCCTTTACTTTGTTGCATATGTCACAGCAAGCCATGAAATAAGCAATGTCTTTCTTCATTCCATCCCACCAGAATATTTGTCGAAGGTCTTCATACATTTTTCAGGGTGAATTGAATACGAGGATTCGTGGGCTTCTGACCGGATCTTCTGCTTCCAATCTGCTTGATTAGGCACACAAATCCTTCCCCTGAATTGGAGGGTACCGCACTGATCCTTCGAGAAATCGGAAAGCTTGACACGTTTCTGCATATCGGCATCACCTGGCGGGGCTTTGCGGATTTCCTCCTCAAGAGTAGGGGTAACTTTCAAAATATTTGCAAGGCCAGCCTCAACTATGACCAGGTTGAGCTGAGCAATCTCTTCTTTAAGTTCGGGAGGCAATGCTTCCAATATGACGTTTAAACTGGCGGGCTTTCGATTGAGCGCATCAGCAACCAGTAAATCCGGCTGAGTAATCCTTGACCTTAATCAGATGGTAATTTATTCCAAGATCATAATCCTTGACCAACTCAAGCCATCTTCATTGATAGAGATATAAATCCGGCTGAGTAAATATATATTTGAGGCTTTTGTGATCGGTAAAAAATTGGCACCTTTTTCCGACGAGGTAGTGTCTCCAAACATTTAAAGCATGAACCACTGCGGCCAATTCCAAGTCATGAGTGGTGTAATTCCCCTCGTGAGGTCATAGCTGCTGTGAGGCATAAGCTACTACCTTACCATCTTGCATAAGTACGCATCCCAGTCCTTGCCAGGAAGCATTGCAGTACACATCAAAGCTGCGGTAGATATCTGGAAGTGTTAATATTGGTGCAGTTGCCAGGCATTTCTTTAACTCAGTGAAACTTTTCTCACAGTCCGCAGTCCATTCAAACTTCTTATCCTTTTTTAGCAGCTCTATCATGGCTTTAGCATTCTTGGAAAACCCTTCAATGAAACGAGGGTAATATCCGGTAATCCAAGAAAACTCCGGATCTGAGAAACGGTTGCAGGTGGCAACCAATCGAGTACATCCTTTACTTTGCATGGGTCCACGACTATACCTTCGGCGGATAGCACATGCCCGAGGAATCCAACTTGCTTGAGATAGAACTCACATTTACTGAATTTGGAGTATAACTGATGCTCACGGAGTCGTTATAATACTGCTCGGAGGTGTTCCTTATGCTCTTGTTCACTTCTTGAGTAAATGACTATATCATAGATGAATATGACCACGAACTTATTGAGGAAGTCCATGAATACTTTATTCATCATGTGCATGAAGAAGGCGGGGGTGTTGGTGAGGCCAATAGACATGACTGTATATTCATAGAGACCGTAGCGAGTGTTGAATGCGGTCTTGGGAATATCCTCCTTTTTAATTTTGAGCTGATAATATCCAGTCCGTAAATTGATCAGGGAGAACACCTTGGCTCCACTGAGCTGATCAAACGAATCATCATTTCTTGGCAGAGGGTATTTGGTTTTTATTGTGACATCATTCAACTGACGGTAGTCCACACACATGCGGAGGCTGCCATCTTTCTTGTCCATGAATATAGCAGGTGATCCCCAAGGTGAGGAGCTGGGGCGGATATACCCTTTCTGGAGCATTTCATCCAGCTGTTTCGTTAGCTCCACTAATTCTAATGACGACATTCGATAATACTTCTTGTGTATTGGTGTGGTTCCGGGCACAAGATCTATCGCAAACTCAAGCTCTCGATCAGGTGGCATGCCTGGCAGTTCTTCTAGGAATACATCAGGAAACTCGCTGACCACCGGAATTAATTCCATTTCAACCATTGTTGTAAAGACCATTTCCTTGGAGGGTATGCTCCTACGAGCAATAAATTTTGTAGTTTGTCGTTCTTGGCCGGTCAAGTTGACTTCTCGGGTCGCACAATTTATGCACACTTGGTACTGAGTAAGCCAATTCATACCCAAGATAACATCCAACTTATCATACTCGATAAGTATGAAAGAGGTTGGAAAACGGACTCCGTTGGTATTGAGTTCCAAATTGCGGCAGACTTGTTTGCTTCTGATTGGAGATCCCGGGGTTTGTACCAGCATATTCTTGCCCAAAAGCAAACAAGGAAATTTGTTTTGGGCAACAAAACTCCGAGCAATGAAAGAGTGGGAAGCCCCAGAGTCAAATAAAATTACTGCAGGTATGTTATTAATAGGGAACATACCAATGACGACTTCGGGATTCTCTTGGGCTCAGTTGGCGGAAATGTGATGAACGTATCCCGTGATATCGTGCTGATTTGGGCATGCCTCCAGATAATGGACTTGTGGCTTGAATGTAGCATCGGTCTGGTTGTTCTTGGGACACTGTTTGGCATAATGTCTGATTTTTCCACAACTGTAACTTGAATTGATGCACAGGCGATTCTCCGGAACTGGGTTGAGCACGTCATTATTGACTTGGGTGGTGGCCTTGTTAACATTTTGTTGCCAATTGGGCTTGTATGCTACCTGAGTCGGCTGCCAGGTACGAGCCTTCTACAATGGCTGCATTTCCTTTCTTGGCTCAAACTTGCGCTTGTGATCGTTATGGGCAGGCTTATTATCTGATACAAGCTTGTGTTCCCTTTCAGCAATGAAAGCCTTGTTCACCAGGGTTTGGAAATCTGGGAAATCATACATACTGAGAGCACAACGGAGTTGTGGGTTTAATCCACCAAGAAACCTGTCCATCTTTCTTTCCTGAGTGTCCACATCATATTGAGAGTAACGTGACAGGTGGTTGAATTTCTGCAAATATTCTCCCACAGACTGACTTCCTTGGAGGAGCGCGAGAAATTCACGCTGCTTAGTCTTCATAATTCCCGTAGGGATGTGGTATTTCCAGAATCGCTCCTTGAATCTTGACCAGGTAATTTCTTCATCAGCTGTCCCCATGCCTTTTTCATTTTCACACCATATGGCAGCAGCGCCTTCAAGATAATGTGTTACAAATGGAACCTTATCCCCTTCATCAGTTCGAGAAACCTCAAGAATCTTTTCCATAGTTCTTAGCAAATCATCTGCATCCAAGGGACCAATGGCCTGACTGAAACTTGGAGGCTTGGTCCTTTGAAAATCAGATAACTTGGAGTGATGGTCGGGCTGATTTCCATTCTGTCCATCCATAGCTTGAATACTTCTGAATATTTCCATCAGATGATTATTTCATCTTTCCTCGAAGATACGCATAATATGCTCGGTGGAGGGCTGATTTGGCGGTCGAGGCGGTGGTGGAATGTACGGCTCGGGTGATTGTCATGCCTGTCGTGCGGAACGCCGAACAGGAGAACCCTCACGAACATTGCTACTGCAGCCTCCTCGCGTCATCCTAATATGATTTTTCCCAAGTTAACGCAATCGAGATGAGAAGCATTCAAAATAAACTGGGGAGAAGCCAGCAACAAAAATCCGAGTAAAACCAAAATGGCAAAGAAAATACGACGAATAAAATAAAGTCCAACATAATTTTACATAGACTCACACATGAAAGATAGCAACATGCCAGGTCCAACTACCCTCATACATGAAACGAAACATCATGACTCGTACGACTACATCCATACTCCATCCTAACGACTGCGAATACTCGGAAGCTCTACTGCTCTGCTGGTGCTGCACGGTCCTCTATGAAGCGGACTCGGATCCCAAATTGACGGGGTTAACTGAGACCTCCGGGTTGAAATTGACACGACGACGCTGCCTCGAGGGCTCTCCCTCTGGGGCAGGTGGAGGGTGAATCATCGGGGCTACAGGAGTGGCGAGGAGTGAAACCCACTCAGTAGGGGCACTAAGTGGACTCACAGTCGCGGTGCCCGAGCTACTCGGAGGAGTAACCAGGGAAACAGGGGATCTAGAACTGGTAGGAATATAGGGAGTAAATCATACAGATGGTGGGGTAGTGGCTGAGCTAGCAGAGACTAACGCATAGGCTAAAGCAGTACGGGCATGCAGCTCACGAGCCAGCTCGTAGATCAGAAAAGAGCTACCAGTGATATAGCGAGAAAGGTGGCTAGCTACACTATCAGACTCCGGACCAATGACAGGGAAACGGACACGACCATTAGCATGGAGAGAAGGATAGTAATGGAAACCTGGGTGGTTCTGCATCCGGACCTCATTGTAGCTGAGCTCAACAAGTACCTCGAATGCAGCAAACTGGACAGCCTGAGAAGCGGTAGAAGCATAGCCGCTTCGAGAGGTACGAGTGTAAGAGCTGGAATCGGAACTGGTACGCAGAGTAACCATGGCGTGATACTCATACACTGAGTCAGCTAGGCGCTCCCGGTACACACGATAGACTGGATCGTCACCGTGGGGGTAAAACCGACGCCACACGTTATGAAGGTGATGCAGCGACGTGTACGACATTAGCTGCAACTGGCACGGATACAACACTGGAGCCATCTACACTCACAACCATTAGCAAGTTAGCATAAAAATAAAAATCAGTGCATGCAATGCAACAACCAGCTACAAATGTTACCGGCACTCATCTACAACTCGTATCTAACGTCCAGTTAACTCGACGTAGTCTAGCGTGGCCTATAGTCAGCGCGGCTCTGATACCAAGTGTTGTGGCACCCCGGCTCAGAGCAACCGGTTTACCATGCATTGCCAGCCAAGATACCCTGTCTTCTGGCAACGCACAAAAACTTGGTACAGAAAAACAACCGCTTTATTCATGCTAGCGGAGCATAGTTCATATTACAACAGCTAGCGAGGCCAAGCGGCATACACAGTGCGACTGAACAATATGTACATTATTTACTGAACATAAAGGGGCCTCGATCATGACAATGACGCGGCAGTGAAACAACATCGTAGCGGAACTCCATAGCACAGGGACACCGATGTGGACACCGATGTCGCCGGGCGCCGTGGATAGGTGTCATCCGGTGGAGCCCGAACCCTCCTCACCGCCCGCCTATAAATTCCGCCACCTCTAGCATCTTTGAGCACCCGCAGCTACTCCCACACCCTCCACGAGCCAGTAGAAGCCGCAGCCCAACCGCGCAGGCCACGGGCTGCCGTCCCGATGCCCAAGCTCGCCGGCGATCCCCTCCGGATTGTCCCCGCAGCTCCAACCCCTCCCAGGCCAGGGCGACCCTTCCAGGGCCTCCGCCACTCCTTGGTGAAGCCGTTCCACCCCGCTGGAGCCCCTGGAGCCGCCTCGAGCCGTCGTCGTCTTCGTCTCCGGCGACCCCTTCCCTCTTCCTCCCCTGGAGAGGTCGATTCCGACGCCATCCGGTCACCTCTAGCCATGCTACGGGTACGGGCAGGTGCGCAATCTTCTTCCCCTTTGATCCCCCTCTCGTTTGGCCCCAAGAACCCTCGTCGCTGGCGTGTGCTCCAGCGAAGCTCCGCCTCCCTCTGTTTCCTTCTCCCCTCCTTCTGACCTGACTAGCGGGGCCCGCTAGTCAGCCACTCATTACGCGCGCGAAGCGGTATGAGTGGTGGAACCCTGGGCGTTTACGCCTTCGACGTCACCCCCCCAGTTTGTTTATTTTGATTTCAAATTCATTTAAATCCAGGAAACTTCAAACAGCCATAACTTTTTATCTATAAGTCCAAATGCATTGATTCTTTTTGCATTGTGTTCTTTGTCCAAAAATCTAAAAGCACCCAAAATGGGATTTTTCCTTGCTGTCTAGATTTTTTGGTAATTATCAGAAGGTTTCTTGATGTTTTCTTTTTGTGGTTTTATTTATTTTCAGAAGAGTAGGCTTGTCTTGAGGATCACCAGGAGGTTTGTGAACCTCATCAGCAATAAGGCAAGCCACAACAACATTTTCATAGTGCCACTTCAATATTTGTGATTTTCCTACTTGAACTTATGATTATTCATGCATTTAAATTATTTATATGATAATTATATTCTGTTAGATGCTTGTCATGTTAAAATGCTTGATGTACAGAAAGTTTGAAGTAAATCTTGTTGATAAGCTAACAAGAACTTAGTTATGAGTAATGAATAAATGATATGGCCATGGAGGTCAATAATTAGTTTAATTATTATTCTTGCATGACGAAAAATGATGAGATTGCTAGAATGATTCTGATTTAAGTGAGGTTTGATCTTAACTAGAGAAGTATCTTAACTTGATGATGGCTCCGTGGGAGCGTGGTTGATTTAGTTATTTTCATGGTTATGTGATGCATGTGTTATTTATGCATAGCATGGCATTATGACACCGGTTATTTTCACTTTAAGTTGAACCTTATAAGTAACTCAACTTGAATATGTTGTTGACCGGGTCATGGTGCCGCTGAAACGAGTCTTTCCCAGTGCAACCACATTTGCCGGTATGGAACGACCTTAATGTGTTTCATTGTCGTGCCTCTGGTCGGTGCCTCCATCTAGGCAAGGTTATGGGCGTGTTGTAACCTGGCCCCATAAGCAGACATAAACTTGTGAGCCCGTTGTTAAGTTAAGTTTTGGTACCAGGTCCTAGAGTGGATCGTGGCCACGATGGTGGTCGAGGTGTCTGGAGGTATACACGGGGCCACCCAGGACTAGCCCGATGGGGATTGAGTCGGAGTGGCCGGGAGAGTGTCATGACAATGAAGTGGTTTCGTCGGAATGCCATTGGTCCACCCGAATGGGAGTGCGAGGCCATGGGTTCCGTAGTGTGGGTATAGTGTACTAACCTCTACAGAGTATATTAATCTATCGATAGCCGAGTCTATGGTTACGGACACGCTCGAAAGTAAGGTACACCATGGGTCAACACTTAATAAATTTGCACACAAATCTTGCACTGAGGATGGCAGTAAGGCCATCGTGTTGAGTTGTGCCATGTATTGGTTGGGTGGTGATCGCCGTAAGGATCACGGGTCATTTTTATTTGGTCGGGTTGTGATCGTCGTAAGGTTCACGGGCCATGTATTGGTCGGGTTGTGATTGCCGTAAGGATCACGATTTTGTTGTTGAGATCATCATGTTTGTGGTCTGGAAGTGATCACGTTCGGTAAGCCAGTCCGTGGGACGAGTACCAGTTGAGCATATTCACAGCATGTTGGATATATTGTTGCGTTGTTATTAATTGGTTAAGTATCATGATGTTGTTTGTCATTACGTTTATGCTTGTTGTGAGCTTGCAAGTACATTCAATGTACTGATGAAGCACCAGAGAGAGAGAGAGAGAGAGGGAAGACGACGGAGGTCACGCAGGAACTATCTGCGTGCGCGGACGACCACATGAGTGAGGGGGAAAGCGACGAGCACAATGCACCGCGCACTGTGTCATTGGCCGGACCTTGCCCGTGCTCGCTGTGGCAAGCTCCGGCGTCGGCGAGTGCCAGGGGGGAGTTAAGGGGGTGGAGACGAGGATGGTGGCGAGGCATGGCATGCTTGGGCCGGCTGGGCAGCGAGCATGCGCTCAACAGAGCGCTATGCGGCATGCAGAGCGCGTGTTTTGCATGCCAGCACGCCCAGACGAATGCGGTCACCGCGTGAACCGTGACATCAGGCCACCCTAAGCGCTAACCTTGATGTCTGGTGTGTAGTCCTTAGTAGTTTGAAGTGTTCCCATGGTTTGGCTTGGATCCAGGTGAAGTAGAAATGGATTTGTACTACTAGCATGTTTCTGGACAGTAACTTTGGAGATTTACTTTGGTCAAACCACTGGGAGTTAAGGGCTGAGCTTTGGGTTTTACTTACACTTACTAAGGTAAATAGGCACAAGCAAAACCAACTACAATGGAGCTAGTAAAATGGTAGTTGCTGTAGAAACTACCATTTCTGTCCAGAAATGAATTTATTTTCTGTAGCTAAAATATCCCAAAGAGTGATCAAATATTTTTTCTGATTTTTCTCAGGATTTTTGGGGCAAGAAAAATTAGGGTTGCTTTGGAGCACAAAGGGCTAACTAGGGTTTTGGAGGGCAAAATGTATTCCAAGCAATATTTTGAGTTGAACCAGAGGTGAAATGATGGTTATGAGGGGGAGAGGGAGCACTTGGGTGAAAGTCAAGGAGTACCCAAGTGGTTATGTACAAATGAAGTGATTCAAAAACTCCAAATTCAAAACCAACTCAACTGAAAAACCAGGCAAAGAAAGAGGGCAAAACCAGACTTTCACACTACACTATCGAATCCACAACTGCAAGTCCGTCCACCGTGAGCGGGAGGGATAGCTTGTTGTAGTACTATAATCTTGCGAGCAACCGCACACATGGGCGAGGGATAAGGCGTGTAGTAGTAAAATCAAGCTTCTCCTTGTTGTATGAGTTGACACGACACATCATAGCACTGGCCCCACATGATATTTGCTGCAACCTCTAACATTTACCCACCACAAATTAAAATATATATTACTGTCTTGACCAGATGAGCGTGCAAACTACAATCACCAGGATGACAGGTAGGGCCTGAAGACTATTTTAATTAAAAAACTTCGAGACGGCCACATAGCATGGAGCCGACCCCAAGGATTTTCAGATTACAGGCACGGTACACGCTATCCTAGACTAATCTACACATGAAACTGCCACACGAGCGTCCGGGCTGTGCTTGGCTCTTCGCCTCTTAGGGAAGTCGAATAATGATGGAGTACTACTGCACTGGACGAGTACTACAGTATACTTCTGGCCATCTGACACCGATTGAACTGCTGCATGTCCACCGCGTGCGGGAGGGAGAGCGTGTAGCAAAAGCTTCTCTTAGGCCTGCCAGCCACCACGCTCATGGGCGAGGGAGGGACGCTCCTGCCTTTGCGTGCATGACAGGTGGGCCCAACAGGTGGGTGGACAACCTATCATACTGACAAATACAGGTGTAGTTAAGTCTGCGAGGGAGATGATAATCAAACTTCTCGTTGTTGTACGAGTTGACGCGACACATCAAAGCACTGCACTCGAGATATTTCAATAATTTGCGTTTACCAATGCATTAATTACAATGCATGCATGCATGCCGTGACTCTCCTTTTGATACTTGCATGTGTTGATTTAATGCATCTTTAATTAGTATCAATACGTGACGGTAATGCTTTGTAATGCCCCGGGACTAAAGCGAGAGATGGTTGTGCACGAGGAGGCAGAGATTATGCAGAGAGAACATGACCCGACAATGGAGCTCTCTATGGTCTCGATGGACCTCACCTTGCTCCACTGCCCCTTGTGCCTCCACCCCTTGATGCCTCCAGTGTATGAGGTTTGAATACACCTCGTCCATTCGGCTAATCGAGCAAGGTGCAGGTCTCTTCATTGATGTGATGTTCGATTGATTTCTGTGCAAGGGAAGGCACCTGGCCTGCGCAGACTGCCACATCGAGAGCCACGGAAACCAGCGGCAGTGCCAGAAGTGCGAGTGCGGTGGTGGCTTCGACGTGTGGAACTCGGCGATGGACGCCGTCCTTTCGTCCGTGAGGGTGGAGTGCCCGCACGAAGGCTGTTGGCTCTATGTCACTTACCACAAGCTCGCCGATCACCAGAGCGTGTGTCCGTTAGCGCCCTGCAAATGCCCCGTGCCCGTCTGTGCCTACGAAGGCCCGCCACCGGTGCTCTACCACCACATCAGCACTGCGCATCCCATGCCTGTGCACAGGATCCTGTACGGCAAGGTGCTCCAGCTGCAAGTGCCACTGTCGGAGCCACGACTCTTGCTGTTTGCGAAGGAGGATGGTCGCGTGTTTTTCTTGTTCGGCGGTGTGCTCGACATCGGCGCACCTATTGCCGTGTCGGTCGTCGGCATCAGAGCAAGGGCGTCCCCAGTGTTGCACTACATGGCCAAGCTATGTGTGAACGGCCAACCGGGGGAGCCCAAAGGCATGACCGATGCCATCAAGGTGGAAATGGAGGTGACAAGTAACAAGGATCCCGGCGACGTCACCATGCAGGAGTTGACCTTCTTCACAGTTCCACCCAAGCTGCTGGCCAGGGCTAAGATGGTGTCCCTCCACATTCAGATTGACAAACTCATGTCTGAAATATTTCTACAGTTCCTTCTGTTTATCTTAGTAATATGCTAATATAGGGATTAACTCGATCTACTTTAGCTTAAGAGATGGTGGGTTTTGGTGGCGATGCAGCAATTACTTCGACATTAGATCAGTAATTTCCAACTGTCAAACAGATATTTTGTGTCTGTTGGATGTAAAGTTCCTTTGGGTAAGAAGTACTACTTGTCACCATGGATAAAAGGAGATGTACGTAGACGTATTTTTGTTTTAGATACGTCCCTTTCTATCAATTTTGATGACAAGTACTCCCTCCGTTCCATAATACATGCCTTCCATTTGTCAAAATATAGATGTATCTAGACATGTTTTAGTATATAGGTACATCCATTTTTGGACAAATGGAAGTCAAGTACGTAGTATTTTGGAACGGAGGGAGTATATGCTAGTTTGTTCATGAAGTGTTTGATACTTGTGCGAGTTGACGCGACACATCAAAGTAGTACTACTAGTAGTAGTACTCCCTCCGACCCTAATTTCTCTGCGCATAAGTCGAGGCGCGGATACCAAGCAGGGCCTGGTTGTGTTGGACAACTCACCAGACTGCTCACCAGGCAGACGAAGCTCGTGTTGTGTTGGTGCCGTGTGCGGCCCGCACATTAACCAAAACCTCACGTCTCCATCTTAGCCTTCGTGTTTTAAACTTCTCAATCTCAAGGCCAAGGAGCAACGTGAATCCTATGATATAGCTAATCGGATGGTTGAGAACACTAAAATTCGTAGCTACAGATGCATGTGTGACTCCAAGATGCAGATGCTGGGTGCCATCATCCTCCTTTTCGAGAAAAATCAGATGCATGTGTGAGAGAGGACGAGTGCGTGTGTGCACCTCTCCTCTTCCTGTATAACGTACTAAACTCAGAGTACAAGTGTATGTGGGTGGCGTCGACCTAGGGAGCTATAGATGGTGCGTGCGAGAAGTCCCGAGAGATAGGTTTAATGCGTCTGAAAAAACACTAGTCTATAGCTCGCCACACGGCTATTCCAGTCGAACGCCCCAATAACTGTAAGATATGTATCCGATGGTGCCAGTTATTGCACGTACTATACAACAGTAGAAAAAGAACTACCATGGAATATGCTACACCATGGCCGAGAACATGTGCCCATGTTACGCCATCCGGGAATAGTGCCGCACTTCGAAACTAGAACCATCAATAGATTTCGAGCTTGTGTCTCATCACATTCCAAATTACTACTACTACCATGCTATATTTAATTGTAAACCTGTTCACACTGATCAGAAACTAAACGGTTTCCCACTTAGCAGCGTATTAGTACTCAGTTATAAATACTACTATGCCAAGATGACTGCACATTCCTCCTCAACTCCTCATCCACAAAAACAAACAAGTCATTCAGCATCCTTCCCTTGCGTCTGCCATGGCCAGCGTGAGTTCTGGATCGAGAGATTACCACCAGGGAGATGTGAGCATGGAAGCGGAACCGTGAGAGATGTCCCGCCTCGCCATGAAAGCAGCCAACATGTCCCACAGCGCGGAAGTAGCAGAACGGAGGTCCTGCCGTGCCGCCGAAGCAGCGCGGAGATCCCGCCGCGCCGTCGATGCAGCAGACTGGTGCGGCCACACCACGGAACTAGCAGAGATGTCCCGCCGCCCCGCGGAGGCCTAGGAAAATGTCTCACGGGAAGGCAACGACTCTTACAGGCGCATGCATGCGATCGTCCATAGTCAGATGGATCAGATCTCCGGCTGGGCGAGGTTGTAGGACGACATGAAAGCCTCGTTTGAACAGGCTACCGGCGTCATCCGGCAGCTATGGGAGGGCAACAAGAGGCTCCGGGCCGAGCACGGCCTACTGAGGGCGAAGATCGTCCGAAGTGCAGACCAGCAGGAGCAGACCAGTGCCTTGTTGAAGAGGACTGGCGTAATCATCAAGAAACTTATGGACGAGAATGACATGTTCCGCATCAAGCGCCTAATATGTCTCCAATGTATCTATAATTTTTGATTGTTCCATGCTATTATATTACCGGTTTTGGATGTTTATTGGCTTTATTTACACATTTATATCATTATTGGGACTAACCTACTAACCAGAGGCCCAGCTCGTATTGCTATTTTTTTGCCTATTTCAGTGTTTCGAAGAAAAGGAATATCAAACGGAGTCCAAATGGAATGAAATCTTCAGGAGTGTGATTTTTGGAACGAACGTGATCCAGAGTACTTGGAGTGTAGGTGAAGAAGCAGCCGAGGCGGCCACGAGGGTGGAGGTCGCGCCCCCCTACTAGGCGTGCCCCCCTATCTCGTGGGCCCCTCGGTGGGGGGCCCACGAGACGTTGTTCCGCACTGACCTACTTATAATTTTTGATTGTTCCATGCTATTATAGGAGGACAAAGTAGGTCGGTGGGGGCCCCACGATACCTACTTCTTCCTCCTATATATACTCACGTACCCCGAGAACATCAGAACAAGCCACGAAAACCTAATTCCACCGCCGCAACCTTCTGTATCCGCGAGATCCCATCTTGGAGCCTTCGCCGGCGCTCCGACGGAGGGGGAATCGACCATGGAGGGCTTCTACATCAACACCATAGCCCCTCCGATGAGTTGTGAGTAGTTTACCGCACACCTTCGGGTCCATAGTTATTAGGTAGATAGCTTCTTCTCTCTTTTCGTATCTCAGTACCATGTTCTCCTCGATCTTCTTGGAGATCTATTCTATGTACCTCTTTTTGCAGTGTGTTTGTCAAGATCCGATGAATTGTGGGTTTATGATCAAGTTTATCTATGAGAAATATTTGAATCTCCTCCGAATTCTTTTATGTGTGATTAAGTTATCTTTGCAAGTCTCTTCGAATTATCAGTTTGGTTTGGCCTACTAGATTGATCTTTCTTGCAATGGGAAAAGTTCTTAGCTTTGGGTTCAATCTTGCGGTGTCCTTTCCCAGTGACAGCAGGGGCAGCAACGCACGTATTGTATTGTTGCCATCGAGGATCAAAAAGATGGGGTTTATATTATATTGCATGAGTTTATCCCTCTACACCATGTCATCTTTCTTAATGTGTTACTCTGTTCTTTATGAAATTAATACTCTAGATGCATGCTGGATAACAGTTGATGTGTGGAGTAATAGTAGTAGATCTGGGTAGGAGTCCGTCTACTTGTCACAGAGGTGATGCCTATATACATGATCATTCCTAGATAATCTCATAATTATTCGCTTTTCTATCAATTGCTCGACAGTAATTTGTTCACCCACCGTAATACTTATGCTATCTTGAGAGAAGCTACTAGTGAAACCTTTGGCCCCTGGGTCTATCTTTTATCATATAAGCTTTCAATATACTTTTATTTGCATCTTTACTTTTCCAATCTATATTATAAAATACCAAAAATATAATTATCTTATCATACTATCTCTATCAGATCTCACTTTCCCAAGTGGCCTTGAAGGGATTGACAACCCCTTTATTGTGATGGTTGCGACTTCTTGTTGTTTGTGTAGGTGTGTGGGACTTTTGAGGAGCCTCCTACTGGATTGATACCTTGGTTCTCAAAAACTGAGGGAAATACTTACGCTACTATTGCTGCATCACCCTTTCCTCTTCAAGGAAATCCAACACAAGCTCAAGATGCAGCACACCAAAGGATGGTGGAGCAGTCCGTGGATGCTCTCTAGCAGCGTCTTGAGGACACAAAAGAGCTCATCGCCGCTCAGCGCATAGACTAGTTCCTGCGGCCTGCAGGAACGCATCAAGAAAGTAGAGATCAGCGAGCCAGATCATTGTCTTCCTTCTTCTTTTGCCCTTGTGTATTTCGAGCGTAGCCGTATGTGGCTTCTTTAATTATCTTCCTAATTATGTAAGACAATTATTATCCACTATCGTCATCCTTATATATTCATCAGTCTTGCTATAACTCGTAGTAGATGCTATATAGGTCTGTCAGATCTTACATTGAGATCCGTGCTTTCCGATTTTCTTTCTTCTCTCTTAAATCTCAGTCGAGTAAGACATATCCACGCCATTAAACACAGGCTTTACCTTGGGAGAGAGGTGGACGGCAGATGGAGGTCAAAGGGCTTTCCTCCCGATAAGCACGCGCAGGGGTCTGATCACACGCCTTTCGTACTCAAATAGCTACCCTGCATGACGCCTCCTAGCTAATAAAAAAGGGGACGCGTGGCAGCACATAAATGGTAAATTGAACGCCCACAGTTTCAATAATACTTGTGTTTCTTATTTTAACATGAGAACACTTGTTCCAAAATGACTTTGTTGATTGTTAATGTGTGCGCCTTCGCAAATCAGACACCAAAATTACCACAGCATGTTGGTGCCATGTCATGGCACCAAGCCAAGTTTCATTATTTTCATTCATGTTTTGGATTTTACAGGAATTAAAAAACTAAGTTTCTCAATATTTCCAGCCCAGCCACGACGCCCAGAATTTTGAATTTCATTCCCATTTCTTGCATGGGACCTAGAAATTTACCTGAGGGCACACATGTGATTTTTCAACCAACTTTGGTGCACTGGAGCATGTGCTTGTATTTCAAATTTGAATTATGCACACAAAGGTGAGACGTTCCCTCTCAGAACCACAAGCCTTCTTGATAGAAGCTCCGGTTTGCAAGAAGCTTATACAAAAATTTGTTCCTATTCGGCCAATTTTTTTACGACGGCATGGTACTACCATGACATGAAACCATGGCAATTTTAATGATTTTCAGGCATTTTTTGGATTTACAAGAATTTTAAAACCAAGTTTCTCAATGTTCTCGACCGAGCCACGATGCCCAGATGTTTCAATTTTATTCCCATTTCTTGCATGGGACCTAGAAATTCCCCTGAGGACACAGATTTAATTTTTCAACCCACTTTGGTGCATGGGAGCATGTGCTTGTAGTTCAAATTTGAATTATGCACATTAAATGACCAGAAACTCAATTAATGTATAAAAAGGCCAAATGAACCCGGAATAATTCCAAAAGTTAACAGTGCAATCATGTAGTTCTATGTTGCCTTTAAACAAACTGAAGGGGGGGGGCGTATATCGCTTCGCACTCAAAGGTGGCACGTTCCCTCTCAGAACCACGAGCCTTCTTGAGAGAAGCTTCGTTTTGCAAGAAGCTTATATCAAATCTGTTCCTATTCGGCCAATTTTTTTACCACGGCATGGTAGTACCATGACATGACACCATGCCATGTTTCATGATTTTCAGACGTGTTTCGGATTTACAAGAATTTTAAAACCAAGTTTCTCAATGTTCTCGGCCAAGCCACAATGCTCACATGTTTGAATTTTATTATCATTTCTTGCATGGGACCTAGAAATTCCCCTGAGGAGACAGATGTGATTTTTCAACCAACTTTGGTGCACGAGAGCATGTGCTTGTCAGTCAAATTTGAATTATGAACATTAAATGACCAGAAACTCAATTAAAGTATAAAAAGGACGAACGAACCCGGAATAGTTCCAAAATTTAACAGGGCACTCATGTAGTTCTATGTTGCCTTAGTAAGAAAACTCAAGGGGGGCAGCGTATATCGTTTCGCACTCAAAGGTGGCACTCAAAGGTGGCACATTCCCTCTAAGAAACAAAACTTGTTCCAAATCGGCCAAATTTTTCAGCACAACATGTTAGTGCCATGACATGACACCAAGCCAAGTTTCATGATTTCCAGGCGATTTTGGATTTACATTAATTTAAAATCCAAGTTTCTCGATGTTCTTGGCCGAGTCACGACGCCCAACTGCTTGAATTTAATTCTCATTTCTTCCATGGGACCTAGAAATTCAACCAAGGGCACACATGTGATTTTTCAACCAACTTTCGTGCACTGGAGCATGTGCCTGTAGTTCAAATTTGGATTATGCACATTAAATGTCCAGAAACTCAATTAATGTATAAAAAGGCCAAACAAACCCGGAATAATTCCAAAATTTAGCAGGGCACTCATATAGTTCTATGTTAGCTTTGTAAAGAAAATCAAGGCGAGGCAGCATATATCGTTTCACATACAAAGGTAGCACGTTCCCACTCGGAACCACGAGGCTTGTTGAGAGAATCTCCGGTTTTGCAAGAAGCTTATAGCAAAACTTGTCCCAATTCAGCAAAAATTTATACATATGAAAACAAGGTTTAGATTATCTCGAACATCTCGCTACCTAGACCAATGCACTATTATTTGAATTCAACATAAAATGGATACAAATATTTGAATTAGAGATCGTATGGTACATGTAGTTCATAGTGAAATATGATTACTGCTATATGCATGTTTTTTGTTATCAAGATAATATTTAAATAATTGTATAACTTGACAACAATCGTATTCAAATAAGGAAAATTGATTCAAATTTAGTCCATATGGTAGACGACAATATATATGTTCACAGGGTGGAGTAAAATGTTCATATATGATGGAAGATCAAAATGTACGACTACATCAATTATAAACCGCAAGGTCACCTAATGATATATTCGAATTCAACATAATGTGGATTTAAAAATTGAAACTCAAGATCCTGGCAGTTGTAATCATATAAAAAGGGACATTATTCTTTCTTTTGGTGGGAATTTATTTGTTTTTTGTTGTTGTTGAGGGAAGTGCGAATCAATTTGGTACTATACAGGGTAATCTTGTTCTCCTGATTCTTTTTTTACATTTTTCTTGAAGTTTTTTCAATGGCATCTATAGCAATATAGTAAAAGGGGACATGAATCTCTTGTGTCTTGTACGAATTTTTTTTTACACGTTAAGTTTGTTCTGCCGAACAAGGAATCTGCACCTTGTTAGCCCAAAATTTTCAAGCTCAAGTATCTTTTGTCTCACCTGCTTTGAAACTCCCGCCTCTTCAACCCGCTCCACGCCTTGTTATCCCGAAATTTTGACGCGCGTGAAAACTCCCTCCTCATCCGAAATCGGTGCCGTAGCTGAGATAGCGAAATCCCCCATCTACCCCTCAGCCAGAAATGAAGCTCGATGTCACAGTGTCAAAACCGGTGGGGATACGCTGGTAACTTACCCTACATTTTGTACAAGTGCATGCCTAAGCCATGGGTCCACCCTTCCTTCTCCTTCGTTCCCCCCATTCGTACACTGAGGCCGCCAAAACCCGCGAAACCCCAGGCTCCTCCGTCGGCCTCCCGACTGCCGCCCAATCGGCTACTCTTCCCCGACTACGTCATCCACCGCAACAGCTGGTCATCCCTCATCCACCACACCGGATGAGGATCCGTCATCGATCTCGTGGTCCCGCCGGATCAGCCGTCCCATCCTCCACCTCCAAGTAGTTGCCCCTATGTTCGCCTCGTCTATCGTGCCACCTTCATCCCCACAACATTGTCTTGACCTGCCCCACTAGAACTGCAACACCCTCACCAATTCCTCCGATGAAGCCGAGGCCAACTAGGTGCCACCAAGGAGGTTCGGCACACACCACTGCATTTTATCTTTTATTCAATCTCACAGGGCTGCCGGTGCTCGATACCGAGCAGCCATTGCGGGTCTCCATCGACGGTGCCGTAACCGGCCACATCACCCACAGCGTCTGTCCCCCATGTCATTACTTCCTTGGTGGTGGCTTCCACACCGGCATTAGCTGCAGCTGCTCCGGCTCTCGCTCGTGTTGTAGCTCTGTTCTTCCCGTCGGTCGCTCTGCTGCACTGCTCTTGCTTTTGTTCGTGTTGCTGCTCTGCTCTGCTATTGCTGTCGGTCGCACTGATGCTCCGCTCCTTCTCTAGTTCATGCTTCTGCTCTGCTCTTGCTCTCCCTCGTGCTACTGCTGCTGCTGCTGCACGACCTCCGGCAGCTACAGGAGTTGCTGCTTCAGCACTCGCTCGCGGTGCTACTGCACAACTTGCTCTCTGCTATTGCATTCCCTATTCGAGCGTCTACTGATTTAGATCACTGCTTCTCTACTACTAGTCCTCGAATGCCCTAAACATCTATTGCAATGCTCTGCTACTAATTCAATCAGTTTTGACAATAAAATTCAGTTTCAACTATAAAGTTCAGTTTCTTCAGTTAAGTTCAGAGTGAACAGTACTTACAGCATCTGTCGGAGCGGCTGTGGCGCGGCTTATGCGTTTTACATCTAGCACTTTTTGGTGATGTATTTTACATAATCTATAGCAGATGATATTAGAGTCCCACTTCAGATTAACGTTGTTTGTCTTGTCCTGCTTCAGCCTCGCCACCGTACACATCACCGGAGCTTCTCCAACGACGGAACCGTCCATCACAGTGGAGCAGTACCATCGGTGCCGTTTCCAGAGGCCTAAGATCTTCTTCCACGCCTCCGACAATCACACCAGCATCACCATCCTCCACATCCAACCCGATGATGCGGAGGTCCACAAGGCTATGCCAAGAAGGTTGTACACTCGTTGCATCACTTTGTTACTCTGCATTCATGTCGATCCCTCTGGGATCTTTTTCTATGGAACTACTATGGCAGTACAATTCATGCATTTGGTTAGATGGAGTGGAGCAAAGAAAAACAGGAGGTTTTTTTCCTTTGGTGTCTCTTTTAAAGAAAAAACGTACGCATTTTAATATTCACTTGGACGTCCTTTTCAAATTAATATGCATGAAGGACAGAACTAATTGCATTACTGGCATAATAAGATTCTTGTTTTTTTCATTTTCATGTGGTTAACTTTAATTTGACCACGTTTCTCCATTCCTGTGTTATTCCAATTCATGTGGACCAAACACCCCGGTTGACTGAAATCCTATGTTTCCAAATGCTCTGCTTTGCACGTGCATTCCTATCCTATTCCTGTGTTTTTCCTGTCCCTGTGTTTATAGAATCCTCCAATTCTAAGGAGCCCTTATAGATTTCCTTCATTTTTAGATAGGCATCAAAGAAAACTCCGTGTCTTATGTCCTGCTCCTGCCGTGTCGTCATCCACCCCACCTAAGGTGCAACATCGACAGAAGCATTCACTTCAGCAGAGATCCCCCTGCAAACTTTCTTTCATCGCCTCAGATCATCTTCCCCGTTACCGGCAACCACGCTAACTGCATTACCATCATCGACTGAGAAGATAAACCTGAGGACTACACAGTTCCGGAAGAGAGTTCGCAATCTTTCGTGTTTGCTTACGTTATACATTGGTTATTATTACCTGCTACTTTATCGTTCAAACTTGAGTTTTAAAATGCCCGTGGGTCTCATATCGAGGCAGCAACGAATAGTATTTGTCTACTATCTACTTCATCTAGGGTCTTCTATGTGGTTCATGTTGGGTGGGAAACAACCAATAGATGATCCATTGTCTACTTTTTCAACTTAAGCTATCATCTACCTGCTATCATTAGTTTTGGATCCATCCACTCGTTTGCTACCATCGGTCTTGATTTTTGATTGCACCCCTTAGGCCTTACAAAATCTAAATATTTTTTTATTATGCATGTCATATATTGTACACAATCGTACAGAACATGTAGAGAAAAAAAGAAGACCGTTGCATGGGAATATAATGTCATGCAGACGTCGCTCCATGGTGGGCGAAGTGGCCCCCCTCCCGCATTTCCAGATTGTATTCCAGAGGAAGATAACTGTTCAGATGGGGATTCAGAAGGATCCGACCACTGCTTTTTACCACCTGAGGTGTTTGCTCTAACATGGCACGCTGATGTTGGTCATATGATGCATATGGCGCCTCACATTGATTACATTATACATCTTATATGTCGTCAGCTTAGTTTAGATTTGCTTTCTGTGAATGCCACCTGTTTGGTTTCTATATCATACTCCCACTGTTCCTAAATATTTGTCTTTTTAGAGATTTCAACAAGTTATTACATACGGAGCAAAATGAGTGAATCTACACTCTGAAATATGTCTACATACATCCGTATGTGGTAGTCCATTTGAAATATCTAAAAATGACAAATATTTAGGAACGGAAGGAGTATATGGGAATTATGCAATGCCATCTTCTTTAGCCAAACATCATACACATGAATCATGCAACGCCATCCTGTTTAGCTAGTCATCCTATATGTGAATTGTATCGTGCCATATTTTTTATCATAATTTATTCCATTTGTCATCAATGTTTATACATTCATCTACTCTTCCTGTGCATCAGCCATTTGAGTCGGTCATGAGAAAATCTAGAGTGAAAACAAGGTCTTCTGAGCAGTCAGTGCTACCTGTCGATGCAGATTTCATGCTGTTTAAAGATATCTCCTCAGAGGAGGATCCAGAGACAGATGACCAGTCGTATTCCGCCCCCCGAGGTGCATGCTCTAACTTGGCAGGGTTATATTGCTCATATCATGCATATGGTGTCTTGCATTGCCATGCCATCTGCTTAGATTAGACATGCTTTGTGTGAATGCCTCCTGTTTGCTTTCTATATCAGATATGTGAATTATGCAATGCCATGTTTTTCAGCTAGTTAGCATATATTTGAATTATGCACATCCATGTAGCCAGGCATCATATATGTAAATTATCTCACGCCGTCTTTTTTTCATTACGTATTCCATTTGTCGACAATCTGGGTATATTGAACTACTCTTCATGTGTATCAGCATTTGAGTGGGTTATTGAAAAATCTAGAGTGAAAACAAGGTCTTCAGAGCAGGCAATGGTACCTACTAAAGCATATATCTTGATGGTTATAGGGGGCTCCTTAGAGGAGGATTCAAAGACAGACGACCAGTCCTATATCCCACCTGAGGTGTCTGCTCTAAGTTGCAATCTTTATATTTCTCATATCATGCATATGGTGTCTTGCATTGCTTAGTTTAGACATCATATGCACAATATTGAATACCATCTGCTTAGTTTAGAGATCTTACATGCCAGTGCCAGCTGCTCAGTATATGTATCAATTATGTCAATTATATCATGCCATCCTTTATACTTAGACAACATGTATGTGAATTATTTCATCCCAACCTATTTTAGAAAGACATCATATCGTTTTCTCATGTCATCCTATTTGGATACTCATCGTATGTTGAATTATGCCATTATATCCTGTTATGTTATCCATCATATATCTGAAACTATGTCATGTTATCTTGTTTAGTTAGGCATCATATATGTGAAATTGTGTCATGCTGTCCTGTTTGGTTAGACAACATATATGTGAATTACCACATCTGTCTATCATACAATGTCTGTAGGTTCAATTTCTTTTCTTGTTTATCAGCCATTTGAATTGGAGGGGGTGATGGAAGTATCTAAGTGAGCAAAAATCCGTTCTTCACAAAAGGCAGTCCTACCCGTCGATGCAGATAGACCCATGGTTGTACTGGCCTACAAATAAGCCCCACCACACATAATCGAGTCTCTTCAAGATTGCACACTTACATCGTTGGGCTGAGAACCAGCTACAAGCCATCTAACCGCAACCCCAGCGGATAGTAACCCACTTCTAGTTGACAAAGCACCATGCACACCACAGACACTACAAAAAAAATATACTTCCGTGATGATACGTGTTTGACATAGTAGGTCGCGTTTTTTGTCATGCATGTACATCCATGACAATTTTATGACAGAATCAAGATAGTCATACATGTGCTGTCGTAGAAGAGTTCCATGACATTACCAAAATTATCATCATGGAATTGTCCTCTTCCATGATGATAAATCGCGCGTCACGGAAGTTCTTTCATCAAGGGTGACCGGCACGTGGCATCCACCATAACGGAATGCTATTAATTTATCGGGTCGGGTTTTGGATCCGATAACCTGTTAACAGCCCCGACCAATGGGGATTTTCCATGTGTAAAATCATCATTGGCTGGAGGAGACACGTGTCAGGTCCGCGTTGGCACAGGTGTCACTCATCCAATGGGCCCATCAAGTTTAAATGGGTCGGCCCAACTAAACGCCCACAAGATTTTGCGGACCATAATGGGCCAGCCCAGCTAAAGGCCCACAAGATTTTTTGGGCCATAATGGGCCGACCTAGGTAAAGGCCCACAAGATTTTCTTGTGCCATAATGGGCGGGCCCAGGTAAAGGCCCACAAGATTATTGGGGATCATAATGGGTCGGCCCAGCTAAAGGCCCACGAGATTTCGGCGACATTAATGGGCCGGTCCAACTGTAGGCCCACAAGATTTTGAGGACCCTAGTAGGCCGACCCATTAACTGGCTGCCATGTTTTGGGCCAAATGCCGACCCAGATTTGATCTGGTCCATTAATGGTCTGCCACATTTCGGGCCTAATAATGGCCCATATGAGATCCAACCCGATGATGCGGAGGTCCACAAGGCTATGCCAAGAAGGTTGTACACTCGTCGCATCACTTTGTTACTCTGCATTCATGTCGATCCCTCTGGGATCTTTTGCTATGGAACTACTATGGCACTACTATTCATGCATTTGGTTAGATGGAGTGGAGCAAAGAAAAACAGGAGTTTTTTTCCTTTGGTGTCTCTTTTAAAGAAAAAACGTACGCATTTTAATATACACTTGGACGTCCTTTTCAAATTAATATGCATGAAGGACATAACTAATTGCATTACTGGCATAATAAGATTCTTATTTTTTTCATTTTCATGTCGTTAACTTTAATTTGACCACGTTTCTCCATTCATGTGTTCTTCCAATTCTTGTGGACCAAACACCCCGGTTGACTGAAATCCTATGTTTCCAAATGCTCTGCTTTGCACGTGCATTCCTATCCTATTCCTGTGTTTTTCCTGTCCCTGCGTTTATAGAATCCTACAATTCTAAGGAGCATTACAGATTTCCTTCATTTTCAGATAGGCATCAAAGAAAACTACGTGTCTTATGTCCTTCTCCTGCCGTGTCGTCATCCACCCCACCTGAGGTGCACCATCGACAGAAGCATTCACTTCAGCAGAGATCCCCCTGCAAACTTTCTTTCGTCGCCTCAGATCATCTTCCCCGTTGCCGGCAACCATGCTAACTGCATTACCATCATCAACTGAGAAGATAAACCTGAGGACTACACAGTTCCGGAAGAGAGTTCGTAATCTTTCGTGTTTGCTTACGTTATACATTGGTTATTATTACCTGCTACTTTATCGTTCAAACTTGAGTTTTAAAATGCCCGTGGGTCTCATATCGAGGCAGCAACGAATAGATTTGTCTACTATCTACTTCATCTAGGGTCTTCTATGTGGTTCATGTTGGGTGGGAAACAACCAATAGATGATCCATTGTCTACTTTTTCAACTTAAGCTATCATCTACCTGCTATCATTAGTTTCGGATCCATCCACTCGTTTGCTACCATCGGTCTTGATTTTTGCATGAACCCCTTAGGCCTTACAAAATCTAACTATTTTTTATTATGCGTGCAATATATTGTACACAATCGTACTGAACATGTAGAGAAAAAAAGAAGACCGTTGCATGGGAATATAATGTCATGCAGACGTCGCTCCATGGTGGGCGAAGTGGCCCCCCTCCCGCATTTCCAGATTGTATTCCAGAGGAAGATAACTATTCAGATGGGGATTCAGAAGGAGCCGACCACTGCTTTTTACCACCTGAGGTGTTTGCTCTAACATGGCACGCTGATGTTGGTCATATGATGCATATGGCGCCTCGCATTGATTACATTATACATCTTATATGTCATCAGCTTAGTTTAGATTTGCTTTCTGTGAATGCCACCTGTTTGGTTTCTATATCATACTCCCACCGTTCCTAAATATTTGTCTTTTTAGAGATTTCAACAAGTTACTACATACCGAGCAAAATGAGTGAATCTACACTCTGAAATATGTCTATATACATCCGTATGTGGTAGTCCATTTGAAATCTCTAAAAAATACAAATATTTAGGAACGGAAGGAGTATATGGGAATTATGCAATGCCATCTTCTTTAGCCAGACATCATACACATGAATCATGCAATGCCATCCTATTTAGCTAGTCATCCTATATGTGAATTGTATCGTGCCATATTTTTATCATAATTTATTCCATTTGTCATCAATGTTTATACATTCATCCACTCTTCCTGTGCATCAGCCATTTGAGTCGGTCATGAGAAAATCTGGAGTGAAAACAAGGTCTTCTGAGCAGTCAGTGCTACCTGTCGATGCAGATTTCTTGCTGGTTAAAGATATCTCCTCAGAGGAGGATTCAGAGACAGATGACCAGTCATATTCCGCCCCCCGAGGTGCATGCTCTAACTTGGTAGGGTCATATTGCTCATATCATGCATATGGTGTCTTGCATTGCCATGTCATCTGCTTAGATTAGACATGCTTTGTGTGAATGCCTCATGTTTGCTTTTTATATCAGATATGTGAATTATGCAATGCCATGTTTTTCAGCTAGTGAGCATATATTTGAATTATGCACATCCATGTAGCCAGGCATCATATATGTAAATTATCTCACGCCGTCTTTTTTTTCATTACGTATTCCATTTGTCGACAATCTGTGTATATTGAACTACTCTTCATGTGTATCAGCCATTTGAGCCGGTTATTGAAAAATCTAGAGTGAAAACAAGGTCTTCAGAGCAGGCAATGGTACCTACTGAAGCATATATCTTGATGGTTATAGGGAGCTCCTCAGAGGAGGATTCAGAGACAGACGACCAGTCCTATATCCCACCTGAGGTGTCTGCTCTAAGTTGCAATCTTTATATTTCTCATATCATGAATATGGTGTCTTGCATTGCTTAGTTTAGACATCATATGCACAATATTGAATACCATCTGCTTAGTTTAGAGATCTTACATGCCAGTGCCAGCTGCTCAGTATATGTATCAATTATGTCAATTATATCATGCCATCCTGTATACTTAGACAACATGTATGTGAATTATTTCATCCCAACCTATTTTAGAAAGACATCATATAGTTTTCTCATGTCATCCTATTTGGATACTCATCGTATGTTGAATTATGCCATTATATCCTGTTATGTTATCCATCATATATCTGAAACTATGTCATGTTATCTTGTTTAGTTAGGCATCATATGTGTGAAATTGTGTCATGCCGTCCTGTTTGGTTAGACAACATATATGTGAATTACCACATCTGTCTATCATATAATGTATGTACGTTCAATTTCTTTTCTTGTTTATCAGCCATTTGAATTGGAGGGGGTGATGGAAGTATCTAAGTGAGCAAAAATCCGTTCTTCACAAAAGGCAGTCCTACCCGTCAATACAGATAGACCCATGGTTGTACTGGCCTACAAACAAGCCCCACCACACATAATCGAGTCTCTTCAAGATTGCACACTTACATCGTTGGGCTAAGAACCAGCTACAAGCCATCTAACCGCAACCCCAGCGGATAGTAACCCACTTCTAGTTGACAAAGCACCATGTCCACCACAGACACTACAAAAAAAATATACTTCCGTGATGATACATGTTTGACATAGTAGGTCGCGTTTTTGTCATGCATGTACATCCATGACGATTTTATGACAGAATCAAGATAGTCATACCTGTGCTGTCGTAGAAGAGTTCCATGACATTACCAAAATTATCATCGTGGAACTATCCTCTTCCATGATGATAAATCGCGCATCACGGAAGTGCTTTCATCAAGGGTGACTGGCACGTGGCATCCACCATAACGGAATGCCGTTAATTTATGGGGTCGGGTTTTGGATCCGATAACCTGTTAACAGCCCCGACCAATGGGGATTTTCCATGTGTAAAATCATCATTGGCTGGAGGAGACACGTGTCAAGTCTGCGTTGGCACAGGTGTCACTCATCCAATGGGCCCATCAAGTTTAAATGGGACGGCCCAACTAAACGCCCACAAGATTTTGCGGACCATAATGGGCCAGCCCAGCTAAAGGCCCACAAGATTTTTTGGGCCATAATGGGCCGACCCAGGTAAAGGCCCACAAGATTTTCTTGTGCCATAATGGGCGGGCCCAGGTAAAGGCCCACAAGATTATTGGGGATCATAATGGGTCGGCCCAGCTAAAGGCCCACGAGATTTCGGCGACATTAATGGGCCGGTCCAACTGTAGGCCCACAAGATTTTGAGGACCCTAGTAGGCCGGCCCATTAACTGGCTGCCATGTTTTGGGCCAAATGCCGACCCAGATTTGATCTGGTCCATTAATGGTCTGCCACATTTCGGGCCTAATAATGGCCCATACGAGATCCAACCCGATGATGCGGAGGTCCACAAGGCTATGCCAAGAAGGTTGTACACTCGTCGCATCACTTTGTTACTCTGCATTCATGTCGATCCCTGTGGGATCTTTTGCTATGGAACTACTATGGCACTACTATTCATGCATTTGGTTAGATGGAGTGGAGCAAAGAAAAACAGGAGTTTTTTTCCTTTGGTGTCTCTTTTAAAGAAAAAACGTACGCATTTTAATATTCACTTGGACGTCCTTTTCAAATTAATATGCATGAAGGACATAACTAATTGCATTACTGGCATAATAAGATTCTTATTTTTTTCATTTTCATGTCGTTAACTTTAATTTGACCACGTTTCTCCATTCATGTGTTCTTCCAATTCTTGTGGACCAAACACCCCGGTTGACTGAAATCCTATGTTTCCAAATGCTCTGCTTTGCACGTGCATTCCTATCCTATTCCTGTGTTTTTCCTGTCCCTGCGTTTATAGAATCCTACAATTCTAAGGAGCCCTTACAGATTTCCTTCATTTTCAGATAGGCATCAAAGAAAACTACGTGTCTTATGTCCTTCTCCTGCCGTGTCGTCATCCACCCCACCTGAGGTGCACCATCGACAGAAGCATTCACTTCAGCAGAGATCCCCCTGCAAACTTTCTTTCGTCGCCTCAGATCATCTTCCCCGTTGCCGGCAACCATGCCAACTGCATTACCATCATCGACTGAGAAGATAAACCTGAGGACTACACAGTTCCGGGAGAGAGGTCCCAATCTTTCGTGTTTGCTTACGTTATACATTGGTTATTATTACCTGCTACTTTATCGTTCAAACTTGAGTTTTAAAATGCCTGTGGGTCTCATATCGAGGCAGCAACGAATAGTATTTGTCTACTATCTAGTTCATCTAGGGTCTTCTATGTGGTTCATGTTGGGTGGGAAACAACCAATAGATGATCCATTGTCTACTTTTTCAACTTAAGCTATCATCTACCTGCTATCATTAGTTTTGGATCCATCCACTTGTTTGCTACCATCGGTCTTGATTTTTGCATGCACCCCTTAGGCCTTACAAAATCTAACTATTTTTTATTATGCGTGCAATATATTATACGCAATCGTACTGAACATGTAGAGAAAAAAAGAAGACTGTTGCATGGGAATATAATGTCATGCAGACGTCGCTCCATGGTGGGCGAAGTGGCCCCCCTCTCGCATTTCTAGATTGTATTCCATAGGAAGATAACTGTTCAGATGGGGATTCAGAAGGAGCCGACCAATCCTTTTTACCACCTGAGGTGTTTGCTCTAACATCGCAAGCTAATGTTGGTCATATGATGCATATGGCGCCTCGCATTGATTACATTATACATCTTATATGTCATCAGCTTAGTTTAGATTTGCTTTCTGTGAATGCCACCTGTTTGGTTTGTATATCATACTCCCACCGTTCCTAAATATTTGTCTTTTTAGAGATTTCAACAAGTTACTACACACGGAGGAAAATGAGTGAATCTACACTCTGAAATTTTGGGGACCGATTTTCCGGGTATTAAATTCCGGAAACTGGCCCTTGTGCTCACCAGCCCCAGGATAACTGTTAGCTGATGAGGCACCAACTTGATACAGAAATTCCAAGCAAAATACAACCTATGTAGTACAAGACCATTCTGGTCTGTGAGTACAACAAATGATTTCTAGTGGTTGATGGCGGAAGCGGGTTGTGAAACATCAGCGTCTATGGGACTCCATTTCCCACGGGAACAGCTGACCAGGTTA
Organism: Triticum dicoccoides; assembly: GCF_002162155.2. NCBI lineage: Eukaryota > Viridiplantae > Streptophyta > Magnoliopsida > Poales > Poaceae > Triticum > Triticum dicoccoides. The sequence continues at coordinate 100,945,057 of NC_041385.1, forward strand.
ACTCCTATCTTCGCGAGGCTGCTATCTCCATTGTGTGGGTTCCAGGGCTGTCAACACGGTCGCTCCTTTCCGCGCAAGAAATCTATCCAAGACAATAGCCAGGGACAAGCCAGTGAGTACTTTGAATGTACTCGTAAACATTATGAACACGGGTATAATATAATAACGATGTGCGGAAAATATTTTATACTCATGACTTCAGTCACAAAAGATAAATATAATTCTGATGTGTGTAAGCATGTTATATATGAATATGCAATGTCATAGAAGTATTAAAAATTATGAAATCAACAACAAGCATGCCACAGTCGGGCGTCTGAGCGACACCACATAAAGGGCTTTAAAAGAAATGCCACGGTCGAGCGTCTGAGCGACACCACATAAAGGGCTTTAAAAGAAATGCCACAGTCGGGCGTCTGAGCGACACCACATAAAGGGCTTTAAAAGAAATGCCACAGTCGGGCGTCTAAGAGACACCACATAAAGGGCTTACAAAAGAAACAATCATAGTGAATATCCCGGAGGTAGAACCATCCCAGAGATACTCAATGATAACAATAATATCACGAGTTAGTCAACAATAATAATAATCATAATTATCACAAGTCACAAGTAGTAATTTCAGTTCTGGTTTAACAGTTTCACCTCCGAAGACCGACACTTGACCCATCCCAGACTGTAATCCTTAACCATGGACACGGCTATTCGAATAGGTTTAATCTCTGCAGAGGGTGTACTCTTTACCCACGAGTAACGGATTCCTTTAGTCCATCGGGACTAATTCCGTCTATGGTCTTTTTGTTGAAAACACACCTAACTTGCACACACCAGCTTAACTCACATGTGTCTGGAATTACCCACGACACCTGTCAAGCAAACTCTAAGTGGGGAGGCTACAACCTCGCGTAGCATGGGATCAAATTTATATCGCGCGCTCTAAGGGGTGGCCTCGCCTCTCGGTCTCAACGGGAAACACCCATGCCCCCGGACCAGGTGGCCTGCCTACTAGCTACAACCGGTATCTTCCACCATGGCCTCTCTGTACGGTGTGTGCTAGAAAGAGGTTGACAACTTACTGAACCGTACTCTACTTGTTGTAGAGACGAGTGGTAGTACGAAACGAGTATGGGGGTTACTGGAACAAGACTCTATCTACGGTCGACTCAGGAGGTTTATAATCTTCCCTGCATGATTAGCATAACGAATATATTTCGACCAACAGAGTCACCGCTCATATTACCTTACCATGCCATACAAGACATAACCGTCCCGGCGGAGACAGGCGACAAACTCATGCCTACCCAAGGCAGAGGTTTTCCCGGGTTCCTGCCGCTATGCATGCAAGGCACATGAGGATGATTATCATCACAAGTGTGTTCATTACCAACAGCATGGAAATCACTACCATGCACCCATGCATATGATCATATCACATGAAATAACAAGTTTCTCCAAAGTGAGGTGATGTTATAAACGTGTCATCAAACACACAAAAATATTATGCCGGGGTTCAGAATGCTTGCCTTCAGGTCATGGGAAGGTAGGGTGCATTTCAAACTCTTGAAATACTTCTCCTCTCTTCAAAAATCCTATTTTAGAAATATAAATGAATTAACACACAAAATAAAAACAGCACAAAAATTTGTTCTGAAATTTTTTCAAATAAATCTTAAAATTAACTAGACAATATTTTAGAGAGGTAGGAAAAAGAATTAATTCATTTGGAGTTATATTTTAAAATATAAAGCCAGTCAAAGTCCTGGTAAAAATCTGTTTTTAAAATAAAACAGAAAAGACAACATTTTAAAAGAAAAACACGTCGAAGGCGTATTCGGGAAAGGAGCTTCCACTTACTCCTGCGTGGACAGGCGCTGGGTCACTGACGGTGGGCCTGCCTGGCCCACTGGTCAGGTTTGACCGGCCACGCGCGCGTCGTTCCCCTCCGACCGAATGGAGGCGGAGCTTCGGCGAGGATTTGCCGGCAAACGGGGGCGTCCCTTGGTGATCTGAGGACATGGGTGTGCTCAGGGGGTCGAGACGAGTCTATGGGTACCGGCCATGGTCGCAGATGTGAACGGAGTCGCCGACGACAAGCTTCGCGGCGGCGGAGGCGTTCGGGTGGATAGTGGGTTTGGGGCTACGGTGGTTTCCGACCAAAATCGAGCGTGGAGTTGCACTCACGAGAGGGAGGGAGAGCTCTTGGTGGAGAGAATGGAGAGGGAGGGGCACTGGTGGCGACGGAAACGGCCGGAACTTGGCGGCGACCGAACTGGCCAGACTCGGGGAAGATGGCCTTCCCCTCCTCGACTGCTGGCCGCGGTAGCTATAGGGGGATCATATGAGGTTGCTCGAGGACTCGATTGAGCTCCGGGGCCCTTATATAGGCAGTGGAGGTCGGTTCCGAGGCGGACGGTGATAAGGACGACGGCGAACCGTCTTTCTGTAGCAATAGTGACATGGCGGCAACGCGCGCTAGGGGACGAAGCTGCGGCTGAGCTGGAGATGCTTAAGGGGGAAGCTGGCGAGTGCTGGCGGCTTGTCGGCACCGACGGAGGCAGGGGTGCGCTACGGACGCTGGCGTCCCGCCAAGGCTCTGACGGCGGCGCTGTTGGCTGACAGGGCGGCTTGGCGCGTTGCTGTGGGAAGGGGAGTGCGTAGCGTGGCACTACAGAGCGGGCCAAAAACCAGGGGCGCGACGTGTCGGCTCAGGCGAGGCTCGTGCAATACGTGCACTCTGGGCGCGTCCAGTGCATGCACGAAAGGTGTTCGATACAATGCCGTGGCATGCTACAGGTCACATGTGAGGTTGGCAAGGAACAGGACTAGGTTAGAGATAGAGGGAAACTCAAGGGACAAGGTGGTTTGGTCAGGTGGTCAAGTTCATAATGCAAGCAAAACTCATGCCAAAACAGTTCATGCCCTCCAGGTGTTTGACAAAATGCCACAGGCACTTAGGCTTATATTGGAGTGGCCAAATCTTCCAAATTGAAGTCTCTTTGGATGCATAAGAGGGTGGTGAGGTTATTTTGTGAAAAGCACAAACTTGTTAGTGCAAGTTTTACAGAACTTCAAATCTGGACAGGAGGTGAATGGCATTATTTCATGCACCAAAAATATGCCACTGGTTGCATGCTCCTGGACTTAGGGGTTTAGCATGGAGGACTACAAGTAGGAGAAAGAATCAAGGGCCAAAGAGCAAGCAAGAATATGGTTGATGTACAAACCATCATGTTGGACCAGAATGGAGATGAGGCTGATTCACTCAAAAATTTCAAAGAACATCCCTGGATTTTTGCATATAATGGAATCATATGCTCCTACTGACATCCCATAATTTTGGTGGAAGCTAGAAACAAATTTTTAAAAGGTTGTAGTGCAAAATTGCCCACTGGACCAGAGAAGAAAAATAGGTGTAGCACTCAAAATATGCAATGAATGAAATATATTATTGCACAAAAGTGATTTAGAGACATCACATGACATCTCCAAATTTTTGTTGGATTTTTGGTTAAGTTTATCAACTGGTTGTAGTACAAAAAGAGCTCCAAAACTTAAAACAAGTCATTTTAATGAATAAAGCTCAGGGTGAAATAAATTAATAAATAAATCTACTAATTGAGAGATGTTTTTAAAGAGAGGTCATAAAAGTCCAATATGTTTTGGAAGGATCCTCTTGGGAAAAATTCCTTAATATGAAAGGAAAAGTTTTGAAATGAACAGAGATATTCTTGCAGGTAAAAAAATTTAAACTCTTGGCAAAATTTTAATAACTAAAACCTGGTTAAATTTTTGGGGTGTGACAATTACTACCCCCCTTAAAAAAAAATCTCGTCCTCGAGATTTGCTAAGAGCCGTTGTGAAAAAATAACACTCCATATGTGTTCGAGCGGTTGTGAGTCTGCTGCCGTGGTGATGCGTAAATAAAAGTAATCCATGTAGTGAGGGGATAAACGATGCAGCAACTCAGGAAAAAGAAATCTCATTCTAGGATTTTTCGCGGTTACACAAGTTAATCACGAAGAAAATTGCTCATACTAGTAGAAATTAAATACACGACTCATCGCACAAATTCGAGGTACCATGCATAAGTTACAATGTAATAATAAATGTCGCAAAAACAAACACAGCAGTGACGTCTAAAATGAAAACGGTAACTGGACGGGGTCCCGATAAAATGTCTCTGGCAATGGGATACACTCCTCTTCTATCAGAGGAAGTGGATTGACTAGTCGATGTATGCGTCTCTCCGGGTCGGGCCTCAGCAGTCTGCCAATGGCAATCTGAGGATTTAAATCAACGAGACTCTGGAGATAATCCATCGCTCGCTGGTTCAAATGCTCTTGAGCGATGATGTACTGGATAAGGTTGGCTAGTACTGGGTCTCTCTCCATCCGTCCACCGCGAAAAGATGTTACTCCTCCGGGTGCTGCACGGCTCGGAAAGTAATAATATCCTCGTTCGCGGGCATAGGGTACTGCGGATCGAAGGCGAGCAATCGCTTCTTTCGCAGCAGCTTCTATGGCCAGGCATGGGGTTGGCATAGATTCCCCCACGAAGGAAACTTCCGTTGGATCTTGATTGGAGTCTATGGGGGGATGTGTACTGCTGCCCAATATTCTGAGGTGGAAAAAGTGATTCTCGATTCGAAGAGCTCGTATTGGGGTGGCTGGGTAGAACCCATGGTACAGCAGGTAAAGTCCCACAATATTTTTACAAAGCTACCTGGGGTTGCATCTGGGGTTCTCAGATGAATACTGGGGCTCGGCATGACAGGAAAAGGTTGTGAGGGTGGTGCACGAGGTGTGGGGTGCGTGGTAAGGTCACGAGGTGGCCTTTATATAGCAATGGAGCTGGGTCATTTTACCGTGGTGAGAGGTAATAAATTTGCCAGCTTAGCTCCAAAGGTCGGGTCAGTGTCAGAGATACACATATCTCATAAAGGGACGCGTTACTGTGGTTGTCGTCCGGGTTGGTTTTGGTAGTTGTGCCCTAAAAATGTGCAACTAGGCGCTGACAAAATATGCAAGGCTACTATTAAAACAGAGGCACAACGACAGGCTGCGTTTATATACAAGGTCGCACAATTACAAAGCGAGGATACACTGAAACTCGGTACTACTCGTACGGCTTAGTCAACCTTGTTTAAATCTAAACGGGCGTGCCTGGTGGACGACGAGGCTTCTCAACGTGTCTCACTGCCAGGATTAGTCGGAGATGGAGGAGGAACTGCAGGGTCCGGGTAGTGATGATGACCATCGCGGGGATTGTTGGCCACAATCCCGTTGGAGTGTGCTCCCAAAAGGTGACGAAGCACTTCTGGGGTCATCAAAGCATCTCGGTTGGTGGCTGGAGCTGATCTCAGGGTCTCGATTGGGTGTCCGAACAGCACGACTGGGTTGTCGGCGTCGGGGTCGTCTTCTCTGCTTGCTGGGGCTCGATGGACCAGCTCTCCTCGAGCTGCGATTAGATCAATGGTGATCTGGTCGAATAGTGCCTCTAGTGCACTTACATAGCGCACTAGGTGCAACAATGCGGGATCTGTCTCGTGATCTCCGTTGGCAACTTGGGGTGGTCTACCATACCCTTCACGCCTGGGGTAGCAGTAGAACGAGCGACAATTAACTCTAGGCGACAACTGCCGAAGTTGAACTATAGCCTCTCGAGCAGCTAGCTGGATGTCTTGTGGCTCGAAGGAAGTTGTTCTTCCGGTGAACCTGTAGGGGCGCTCTGGAGATAGACCCCTACCGTAGATGTGCACAGTGGACCAAAATTGATGGCTTTCACCGCCCATGGGTCCTTGGTACACAACATATTCTCGAGGTTCTTCTAACGCGTAGGCACGACGGGTGAGGTTTGCGAGTATGGTCACAAAACCTCCAAGGTTGGTCGTTGTGGTCTCGTTGTGCACGACGGGGCCTGGCATTATGGCTCGGTTCGGGGTAGAGGCTGTGCTGGGTTGGGGCTAGCGTGCCCTTTTTATAGAAAAAGGGGTTGGAGTCTTCCTTCGCACGCTTGTGGAGGAGACATCTTGGGTGTTGGTCACTGGTGTGTTATCAATAGGCTAGGTTTATAGGTTGGGCACCGACTGCCAAAAGTGTCGGGGTCACTCTGTGGCTATCTTGCACGAGAAGCTTGGCTGGGGTTTGGTTAAGGTCTCGTGGGTTGGTTTGCCTAAGTTTTCCGACCTGGCTAAGATAGGATTAGCCAATGGTCAGCCTGGCTCTGATACCAAGTCTGTGGGGACCGATTTTCCGGGTATTAAATTCCGGAAACTGGCCCTTGTGCTCACCAGCCCCATGATAGCTGTTAGCTGATGAGGCACCAACTTGATACAGAAATTCCAAGCAAAATACAACCTATATAGTACAAGACCATTCTGGTCTGTGACTACAACAAATGATTTCTAGTGGTTGATGGCGGAAGCGGGTTGTGAAACATCAGTGTCTATGTGACTCCATTTCCCACGGGAACAGCTGACCAGGTTAACTCCTATCTTCGCGAGGCTGCTATCTCCATTGTGTGGGTTCCGGGGCTGTCAACATGGTCGCTCCTTTCCGCGCAAGAAATCTGGCCAAGACAATAGCCAGGGACAAGCCAGTGAGTACTATGAATGTACTCGCAAACATTATGAACACGGGTATAATATAATAACGACGTGCTGAAAATATTTTATACTCATGACTTTAGTCACAAAAGATAAATATAATTCTGATGTGTGTAAGCATGTTATATATGAATATGCAATGTCATAGAAGTATTAAAAATTATGAAATAAACAACAAGCATGCCACAGTCGGGCGTCTGAGCGACACCACATAAAGAGCTTTAAAAGAAATGCCACAGTCGGGCGTCTGAGCGACACCACATAAACGGCTTTAAAAGAAATGCCACAGTCGGGCGTCTGAGCGACACCACATAAAGGGCTTTAAAAGAAATGCCACAGTCGAGCGTCTGAGCGACACCACATAAAGGGCTTACAAAAGAAACAATCATAGTGAATATCCCGGAGGTAGAACCATCCCAGAGATACTCGATGATAACAATAATATCACGGGTTAGTCAACAATAATAATAATCATAATTATCACAAGTCACAAGTAGTAATTTCAGTTTTGGTTTAACAGTTTCACCTCCGAAGACCGACACTAAGACCGACACTTGACCCATCCCAGACTATAATCCTTAACCATGGACACGGCTATTCGAATAGGTTTAATCTCTGCAAAGGGTGTACTCTTTAACCCATGAGTAACAGATTCCTTTAGTCCATCGGGACTAATTCCGTCTACGGTCTTTTTGCTGAAAACACACATAACTTGCACACACCATCTTAACTCACATGTGTCTGGAATCACCCACGACACCTGTCAAGCAAACTCTAAGTGGGGAGGCTACAACCTCGCGTAGCATGGGATCAAATTTATATCGCGCGCTCTAAGGGGTGGCCTCCCCTCTCGGTCTCAACCGGAAACACCCATGCCCCCGGACTAGGTGGCCTGCCTACCAGCTACAACCGATATCTTCCACCATGGCCTCTCTGTACGGTGTGTGCTAGAAAGAGGTTGACAACTTACTGAACCGTACTCTACTTGTTGTAGAGACGAGTGGTAGTACGAAATGCGTATGGGGGTTACTGGAACAAGACTCGATCTACGGTCGACTCAGGAGGTTTATAATCTTCCCTGCATGATTAGCATAACGAATATATTTCGACCAACAGAGTCACCGTTCATATTACCTTACCATTCCATACCAGACATAACCGTCCCGATGGAGACCGACGACAAACTCATGCCTACCCAAGGCAGAGGTTTTCCTGGGTTCCTACCGGTATGCATGCAAGGCACATGAGGATGATTATCATCACAAGTGTGTTCATTACCAACAGCATGGATATCACTACCATGCACCCATGCATATGATCATATCACATGAAATAACAAGTTTCTCCAAAGTGAGGTGATGTTATGCACGTGTCATTGAACACACAAAAATATTATGCCGGGGTTCAGAATGCTTGCCTTCAGGTCATGGGAAGGAAGGGTGCATTTCAAACTCTTGAAATACTTCTCCTCTTTTCAAAAATCCTATTTTAGAAATATAAATGAATTAACACACAAAATAAAAACAGCACAAAAAGTTGTGCTGAAAATTTTTCTAATAAATCTTAAAATGAACTAGACAATATTTGGGAGAGGTAGGAAAAAGAATTAATTCATTTGGAGTTATATTTTAAAAGATAAAGCCAGTCAAAGTCCTGGTAAGAATCTGTTTTTAAAATAAAACAGAAAAGAAAATGTTTTAAAAGAAAAACATGTCGAAGGCGTATTCGGGAAAGGCGCTTCCACTTACTCCTGCGTGGACAGGAGCTGGGTCACTCACGGTGGGCCCGCCTGGCCCACTGGTCAGGTTTGACCGGCCACGCGCGCGTCGTTCCCCTCCGACCGGACGGAGGCGGAGCTCCGGCGAGGATTTGCCGGCAAACGGGGGCGTCCCTTGGTGATCTGAGGACATGGTTGTGCTCAGGGGGTCGAGACAAGTCTGTGGGTACCCGCCATGGTCGCCGATGTGAACGGAGTCACCGACAACGAGCTTCGCAGCGAAGGAGGCGTTCGGGTGGATAGTGGGTTTGGGGCTACGGTGGTTTCGGACCAAAATCGAGCGTGGGGTTGCACTCACGAGAGGGAGGGAGAGCTCTTGGTGGATAGAATGGAGAGGGAGGGGCACTGGTGGCGACGGAATCGGCCAGAACTTGGCGGCGACCGAACCGGCCGGACTCAGGGAAGATGGCCTTCCCCTCCTCGACTGCTGGCCGCGGTAGCTATAGGGGGATCATATGAGGTTGCTCGAGGACTCGATTGAGCTCCGGGGCCCTTATATAGGGGGTGGAGGTCGGTTCCGAGGCGGCCGACGATAATGACAATGGCGAACCGTCTTTCTGTAGCAATAGTGACGTGGTGGCGACGCGCGCTAGGGGACGAAGCTGCGGCTGAGCTGGAGATGCTTAAGGGGGCAGCTGGCGAGCGCTGGCAGCTTGTCGGCACCGACGGAGGCAGGGGTGCACCGTGGACGCCGGCGTCCCGCCAAGGCTCTGGCGGCGGCGCTGTTGGCTGCCAGGGCGGCTTGGTGCGTTGCTGTGGGAAGGGGAGTGTGTGGCGTGGCGCTACAGAGCGGGCCAAAAACCAGGGGCGCGTCGTGTCGGCTCGGACGCGGCTCGTGCAATACGCGCGCTCTAGGCGCGTCCAGTGCACGCACGGAAGGTGTTCAATACAATGCCGTGGCATGCTACAGGTCACAGGTGAGGTTGGCAAGCAATAGGACTAGGTTAGAGATATAGGGAAACTCAAGGGACAAGGTGGTTTGGTCAGGTGGTCAAGTTCATAATGCAAGCAAAACTCATGCCAAAACAGTTCATGCCCTCCAGGTGTTTGACAAAATGCCACAGGCACTTAGGCTTATCTTGGAGTGGCCAAATCTTCCAGATTGAAGTCATTTTGGATGCATAAGAGGGTGGTGAGGTTATTTTGTGAAAAGCACAAACTTGTTAGTGCAAGTTTTGCAGAACTTCAAATCTGGACAGGAGGTGAATGGCATTATTTCATGCACCAAAAATATGCCACTGGTTGCATGCTCCTGGACTTAGGGGTTTAGCATGGAGGACTACAAGTAGGAGAAAGAATCAAGGGCCAAAGAGCAAGCAAGAATATGGTTGTTGTACAAACCATCATATTGGACCAGAATGGAGATGAGGTTGATTCACTCAAAAATTTCAAAGAACATCCCTGGATTTTTGCATATAATGGAATCATACGCTCCTACTGACATCCCATAATTTTGGTGGAAGCTAGAAACAAATATTTAAAAGGGTCGTAGTGCAAAATTGCCCACTGGACCAGAGAAGAAAAACAGGTGTAGCACTCAAAGTATGCAATGAATGAAATATATTATTGCACAAAAGTGATTTATAGACATCACATGACATCTCCAAATTTTGGTTGGATTTTTAGTGAAGTTTATCAACTGGTTGTAGTACAAAAAGTGCTCCAAAACTTAAAACAAGTCATTTTAATGAATAAAGCTCAGGGTGAAATAAATTAATAAACAAATCTACTGATTGAGAGATGTTTTTAAAGAGAGGGCATAAAAGTCCAATAAGTTTTGGAAGGATCCACTTGGGAAAAATTCCTTAATATGAAAGGAAAAGTTTTGAAATCAACAGAGATATTCTTGCAGGCAAAAAATTTTAAACTCTTGGCAAAATTTTAATAACTAAAACCTGGTTAAATTTTTGGGGTGTTACAGAAATATGTCTATATACATCCGTATGTGGTAGTCCATTTGAAATCTCTAAAAAAGACAAATATTTAGGAACGGAAGGAGTATATGGGAATTATGCAATGCCATCTTCTTTAGCCAGACATCATACACATGAATCATGCAATGCTATCATGTTTAGCTAGTCATCCTATATGTGAATTGTATCGTGCCATATATTTTATCATGATTTATTCCATTTGTCATCAATGTTTATACATTCATCTACTCTTCCTGTGCATCAGCCATTTGAGTTGGTCATGGGAAAATCTGGAGTGAAAACAAGGTCTTCTAAGCAGTCAGTGCTACCTGTCGATGCAGATTTCTTGCTGGTTACAGATATCTCCTCAGAGGAGGATTCAGAGACAGATGGCTAGTCGTATTCCGCCCCCCGAGGTGCATGCTCTAACTTGGCAGGGTTATATTGCTCATATCATGCATATGGTGTCTTGCATTGCCATGCCATCTGCTTAGATTAGACATGCTTTGTGTGAATGCCTCCTGTTTGCTTTCTATATTAGATATGTGAACTATGCAATGCCATGTTTTTCAGCTAGTTAGCATATATTTGAATTATGCACATCCATGTAGCCAGGCATCATATATGTAAATTATCTCACGTCATCTTTTTTTCATTATGTATTCCATTTGTCGACAATGTGTGTATTTTGAACAACTCTTCATGTGTATTAGCCATTTGAGCCGACCATGGAAAAATCTGGAGTGAAAACAAGGTCTTCAGAGCAGGCAATGGTACCTACTGAAGCATATATCTTGATGGTTATAGGGAGCTCCTCAGAGGAGGATTCAGAGACAGACGACCAGTCCTATATCCCACCTGAGATGTCTGCTCTAAGTTGCAATCTTTATATTTCTCATATCATGCATATGGTGTCTTGCATTGCTTATTTTAGACATCATATGCACAATATTGAATATCATCTGCTTAGTTTAGAGATCTTACATGCGAGTGCCAGCTGCTCAGTATATGTATCAATTATGTCAATTATATCATGCCATCCTGTATACTTAGACAACATGTATGTGAATTATTTCATCCCAACCTATTTTAGAAAGACATCATATAGTTTTCTCATGTCATCCTATTTGGATACTCATCGTATGTTGAATTATGCCATTATATCATGTTATGTTATCCATCATATATCTAAAACTATGTCATGTTATCTTGTTTAGTTAGGCATCATATGTGTGAAATTGTGTCATGCCGTCCTGTTTGGTTAGACAACATATATGTGAATTACCACATCTGTCTATCATATAATGTATGTACGTTCAATTTCTTTTCTTGTTTATAAGCCATTTGAATTGGAGGGGTGATGGAAGTATCTAAGTGAGCAGAAGTCCGCTCTTCAGAAAAGGCAGTCCTACCCGTCGATGCAGATAGACCCATGGTTGTACTGTCCTACAAACAAGCCCCGCCACACATAATCGAGTCTCTTCAAGATTGCACACTTACATCGTTGGGGTGAGAACCAGCTACAAGCCATCTAACCACAACCCCAGCGGATAGTAACCCACTTCTAGTTGACAAAGCACCATGTCCACCACAGACACTACAAAAAAATGTACTTCCGTGGTGATACGTGTTTGTCATAGTAGGTCACGTTTTTTGTCATGCATGTACATCCATGACGATTTTATGACATAATCAAGATAGTCATACCTGTGCTGTCGTAGAAGAGTTCCATGACATTACCAAAATTATCATCATGGAACTGTCTTCTTCCATGATGCTAAATCGCGCGTTACAGAAGTGCTTTCAGCAAGGGTGACCGGCATGTGGCATCCACCATAACGGAATGCTGTTAATTTATCAGGTCGGGTTTTGGATCCGATAACCTGTTAACAGCCCCGACCAATGGGGATTTTCCACGTGTAAAATCATCATTGGCTGGAGGAGACACGTGTCAGGTCCGCGTTGGCACAGGTGTCACTCATCCAATGGGCCCATCAAGTTTAAATGGGCCGGCCCAACTAAACGCCCGCAAGATTTTGCGGACCATAATGGGCTAGCCCAGCTAAAGGCCCACAAGATTTTGCGGGCCATAATGGGCCGACCCAGGTAAAGGCCCACAAGATTTTTGTGTGCCATAATGGGCGGGCGCTGGTAAAGGCCCACAAGATTCGTGGGGAAAATAATGGGTCGGCCTAGCTAAAGGCCCACGAGATTTCGCCGACATTAATGGGCTGGTCCAACTGTAGGCCCACAAGATTTTGAGGACCCTAGTAGGCCGGCCCATTAACTGGCTGCCATGTTTTGGGCCAAATGCCGACCCAGATTTGATCCGGTCCATTAATGGTCTGCCACATTTCGGGCCTAATAGTGGCCCATATGAGATCCGGCCCGTTAAAAACCTACCACATTCTGGGCCAAATTACGACCCAGATCTGGTCCAGCCCTTTAAGAGGCTTTAGGCTAAATTATGGCCCATATCAGATTCGGCCCGTCAACGGGACGCTATGCTTTTGGGCCCACTTGCTAAAGGCCCATTTAGTTATTCGGCCTGATGTTAGTTGCGGCCTGTTAAGAGCCCGTTTAACATTTCGGCCCTATATTAATTTCGGCCCATTAAAAGCCCGTCATATAGTTAGTCCTCACTACGACCCAGTTTGCATCCGGCCTGCTCGCAGCCGATATCTAATTGGGCCAAACAAGGACCGAGACAACTTTGGCATGTTAAAAGCCTGTGATTTGATTCTCACAATCATGGGACGGGGTCCATTTCGGGCTGCTGCCGACCCGTGAGCTGTTCGGCACGTTTCAGGCCCAACCTACTTCTCAGCCTCCTAAAAGCCCATTGAGTTTTCTTGCGAAAAGAGGGCCGGGGGTTACTCGGTCTATTAAAGGCCCGAATCTACTAGTGGGCCAGTTTACTTTTGGCCTTTTAACGGAGCAAGATGACGGGGCCCATGATGCGGATCATACATCGTGATTGCATGACGACCCGATTATGTACCATAATTTTACGGTTTGGCCGGTTTACTGCGAAGAAAGGATATATATACAGTAAAATAACCACAGCATCGTGAATAAGAAAAAACCTAGACTATACAATAAAGAATTTACGGCATATTACAACCACTAGGCATCAAAGTTCGCCACTATGATAATGAAGCACAAGCAGACAGCAGATTACATACACTGGGCATCAAAGATCGCCACCAGTGCAAATAAACACGTCGACAAAATAATATACAAAACGACAACACTTCAATAGAGTTCAAGAGAGGTTAGCCCTGCTGGGGAGTTGCAGTGTAAGCAGCTAAGCAAGATGATGAGACTGCACTTGTTCAACATTTATATCTTCCTCACTCAGAAAGATAAACAAGGAGACAGATGACAGATTTCGCACATAAAAGTATCAGTGCTGACAATTCATCACATTTCTTACTGACGAATAAAGTGACACAGTTTAAAGTTGCATTAACACAATATGGTATTGTTCAGGTCAAGACATGGCAGGAAATGACATTGTGAAGGAGTTGGCAGCTTCACGACACCACTGTATTACAGATAAAGAACTCATAAGTATCAATGTTTAGTGTGCTGTCAATTTATCCCATTTCAGATTAGCAAATAAAGAGATGGTTTAAATAATAGTAGAATGATATGACATTGTTCATAGTTAAGACATTGCAGAATATGACGTTGTGATGTAGTGGGTAGGTTGACCACATTACTGTATTACGGATGAAGAACAGAAGCATACATGAAGTGCAAAAGAAGATCACTTGTTCTGTATAGTTTAATTTACATGGTATGAAGAAGAAACTTGGTTGTACAACTAAAAACTTAAATTGAGAAGGACAACCTTTTTTGTGAACTACATAATGAACTTTATAAATACAATTTGATTCAATCACCAAAAATAAACAGCTATTGCAGTCATGCCTAACCAAATATACAAAACAAAGTTTGAAGGCTTGAGAAGGACAAACTTACATTACTGGTGAAGACAGGCTCTATAAAGCCCTTGTCCATGCTGATGGGGGGGGGCAATTCAAGAAGTTTACCACATAATCTTCTTCATAAGCATTGCCTTTATTCTACATTTTGCTAAGAGTAAATATAGATGTGATAATATACGAAAAAATAGAGAATATTTAAGATAAGATGAAGAGTGGTGCTACATAACCAAGTAGCTATAAATGTATGTGCAGCGATACAGGCAAATGGCACAGCCAAGAGCAATGCACATCTAAACTTCTTCAGTACCAACTGTATGGTAAGAGTAAATATAGATCTGATGTGTAGAAAATGGAGGGCAAAGGAAAAAAAGCTGCAGAGTGATGGTACATGAACAACTACCTGTCAATATAAGTACACTGATAAAGGACAGCATGTACTTACAAGAATAATGCAGAGCTAAAAAAATTCATTGGCATTGGATATATTCTACACTAATGTTACCATTCATACAGATCAGATGATTTGGAGCGAACAATTGATAAGCAAGCTATCATGCATACTGCTGTCACATAATGAACCATGTATGTATGCAAGTACAGTGATACAGGACAACAGGAACTAACAAGAGCAAAGCAGCATGCAACATATTTGCGATATCCTGTCGTTCTTTTCAAACCGGAATTCTTCTTCGAGCAGATTTCCTGCAAAAAAGATCCGTAAGGCACATGCGGAAAACTAGAAGTTCAAATTTTCATGTGATTTCATAGACAGTACCTCATCCTGGGAACGAAACTAGTGCATAACAAGGATTTTCCATTCAATGTCTTCTAAATTTAGCACAGGAGACTTCACCGGAAATTCGTTTATAGACTTGCCATCAAAGTGTGATTTCCTCGGGTAACACCGATACTGCTGCAATGCTTCCTTGAAAAGCACAAACGAGCTTTGCTCGTCATGACTATCCAGATTGACCCTCTCCTAGTTACAACAATGTAATGTAAATCACTGATGTGTTCAATCAGTAGAAAACAGGAAAATAGTAACCATGAATAATAGCACTTACACGTAAGTTGGACAGGAAGATGTGAAAATGGTGTTTGTCTTCACTATAATCTTCCCATGACGGGAATATATGCATGTAGTACCTAAGAACATTGAAAGCATTGTCTTTTAAACTTGGAATAAATGGAATGGGGTTCCAATCTGCAGGAATTGGTCGTCTCTGCAGTTGGTATAGGTCTTCGGCCGGTGGAGTTGCTGCACTTTTTGCTCGAGTTTGATTTTTTTGTGGTATGACTGGTGCTATGGCAAATGAAATCGGTATACCTTTTGCTGGAGTGCAGGTCCTATGTTGTGGGGCTAGTGGTGTGGCCAGTGAAGTATGGGTACAGTCTGTTGGAGTCGGTCCTACATTTTGTGTCACTGGTTGTACAACCAATATAAGTGGGGTGCTGTGTGATTTCTCCGGCACCACCATGTTTTCCAAGGACATTGCTGGTGCTCCGTCAGGTTTGGCAATCACCCTCTTCCTTTTTGATGTCTGATGCACAAGTACAACATTTGAGTGGGAAAACATGGTATGATGACAGATGGAATATGTATTGATAATAGATGGGCATGGCATCTTGAGTTATATGATGACTAAACTAAGCACATGGTGGTGCAACAAATTAGAAGAAATGCAAGACAACATATGCAAGATACGCGCAATCAATAAAACCTTACCAAATTAGAACAAGCACCTTGATGGGTGAACAGGACAGGCCATCTGCCTTTGACTCCTCGAGGTTAGAATAGTTATTAGGATGATATTATGAGCAAGAATCAATAGGTGGGGAGCGTATGAGTTTCATTGCATCCAGAATGGCACTCAATGCCTTGGTGCCAATTTTGTAAGTCATTGCAGTGTTCCACAATATTCTTCTTATGCGCGGATTCTGATATTCACTGTAATTGCGTATAATATCTGAGAACCATGAAAACATAAATAGTTGTGAGAATATATTTGTAATGCAGATGATATTCTAATATAGGGGCGCCCCTGTAAACACTTGTGTGCTATCACTGGATTCTGATGAGAGAGCTCATGTGTGCTGTAATATGGTGCATGCATTTATATAATCGGGTACAAGTACACAAAAAAATAGGCTCCAGAAGTAAGGATAGTTGGCAGATGACACGTTCATAATATACTATATAGATAGTTTATTGCCAAACCATGATAACAAGAGCACACAACAACTAGGAAGATCATAGTGCACATAAAAGGGGTACACCATAACCACGATATATAAATCGGGAAAGTGGAACTGGCTTGAAAATACGGTGTTGTATTGTCGCTAGTAAATGAAAGCCTATCGATCATGTATAGGCCAGCTCTATCAGTTGTTGACTGCAGATGTCCATGCGCCCCTTCCTGACAAGGAACATACTGTACATACTAAATACAAAATAAAAAAAGAGGAACATGTTAAAGAATAGAAGAGGAAGCATATTCTTGAGGTTCCGCTTCATTGCATACAATGTTAGTTGCCCACTCATGATGAATCACAGTGCCCAAAGAAATGCAATTCCATGTTATCTCTCTATATGTGGCAATTTTGAACAAGAGTCATTAGGATCATATTCTGAAAAAGAGTCAACAGGTGGGGAGTGTATGAGTTTGATTGCATCAAGAATGGCACTCAATGCCTTGGTGCCAATTTTGTAAGTCATTGCAGTGTTTAGCTTCAAGAGTGGACTGCTGTTAGTGCGACACAGAGCAGCTACATAGATCATAGTGTAGATATAACGGGAAAACCTTAAGCATCAGAGTAAAATCAGCAAAGTCGAACTTGCTGGAATATATTTCCTAGTATTGCCGGTACGGCTAGAAAGGCTTCGGATACCATCTCTCTTCAAGTGAAGGTTCGGTACTGTTAATATCAGTGTAACTCTCCAAAGCGACACAGCTCCCCGCATTTCCTTGCTATTCTTATAGGATTCAAGTGGGCAGGCCACTACAAATTCTATTCCTACGTTTACAAGATCCTACGAATCAAAAAGGCTCAAAGTGTCCATCACAACCGACCGTATAGACATCTACACTGCAAATGTCCCTACTCATCTTCATTACAAGGAACATACTGTACTACTATCATACTCCCTCCATTCCAAAATATAAGTCTTGGTAGATATGGATCACATACAGATGTATCCAGATACATTTTAGAGTGTAGATTCTCTCCTTTTGCTCCGTATGTAGTCCATGGTGGAATCTATACAAAGACTTGTATTTAGGAATTGAGAGAGTACATATTAAAGAAGAACGGAAGAGGAACATGGTAAAGAAGAGCAAGCCGATTTTGGATAATAAAATGTTGGCTGCACAGTGCCCACACATGATGAACCAGAGCGCATTAAGAATGCAACTCCCAGCTGTCTCTCGACCATTTCAGGCGGTTGGATGAAGATCCTACGTCTCCTAACCCTTCTTCTTCCTCGTCTCTGATTCTTCCCATACAGAACACCGCACGGGCCACCGGCCGGACCACCGGCCGGACCACCGACCCCCATCGCATGTGTTCCTCCGCCACCCCCACCCCCACCTCCGCCCCAACCCCCACCTATGTCGAGTTTTGTTTGTTCGGTGAGGCCCCACAACCACCCGAGCTCCTTCATTCACACTGGAGAACTCCGGTGAGCTCTAAAAAATTGACTGGCCCTATTTTGAAATTTAGTCTACTGTGATTTAACTAGTGTGGAATATAAAAGGGGAAAACCATAAGCATTGCGAGTATAGTGTTGCGCGTGCCATGGCGGATCTGAAGGTGCAAACCGGACAAAGGCAACTTCGCAACCAAGACAAGAAATCACAGTAAAGCAGTGGCGATCTATTTTCTTGCTGTGATAAATAAGTTGAGCAGATACGAAAGAGTACAGCCTCTGGTGCGGCGCCGTCTATGCATCTGCTGAGAATTTGATGGTGCTGCGGTAGCGATGGCTGTCGGCGGCGTGGAAGCAGATCTAGGAGGGTAGACGGTGGCAGCGGGGCGCGGTGGACGAGACGGTCGTAGGAGTGGCGCAAGCAAAGTGGACGACGACGGGGATGAAGCGAGAGGACGGGATGCAAGGATCCCGGTCTGAAGCCATGGATGAGAGAGGTTGATCTCTTGTAATGGACGGCGGCGTCGGGGTATCAAATCCAGCATGGTGGAGGAGGACGGTGGTGGATGGGGTAGCAGACGGCGGTGGACGGAGGAGGGTGGGATGGAGAGGGTGTTTTGGCGCCCACGGAGTACGATTGGGGTAAAGGAAGGTAGAGAGGAAGGGGGAACCATGTATTCAGGGCGCACTTGTCTCAAATGCGAGGAAATTTACAAACTTAGCCCCCGTTTCAAATTTCTACTACATCACAGCAATATTAGTTGGTTGGGGATAGGACGGTAATCTCGCATACACCGAATATTTGTCGATGAGATTTTGTTTTTGGTGCCCACCGTGTATGAATATGAATCGGGGAGGGAGTCGATTTCGGCCGAGGACACACTGTGTTTTGGTGCCCACCGTGTATGAATCCGGGTGAGAGGCGGTTACGTCACATTTGGGTGAAATTAAAAGCCTACCCCTATCAAAACCTATAGAAATCCAGCAGATAGGCTTTGCGTGGCAAGGATAGGCAGTAGTAATTTCCATCTCGCAGATTTTGGTTTCGAGCGGTTACTGCGACTTTCCCCACTTCGTTCAAATTTTGCAGAGTGCACGTTTACCATGCCAAGTCAATTCAAATCACGTTTGTATTCTATTTTTTCTGGGCGGGATCCATTTTCAATTGGAATTAAATTCTATATACATCATTTTTTTATATGTACTTTCAAAAGCACAACACCATTTATACATAAATATGGTTTACAAATGGCATGATCACAGATTCATAAGGTTGTATCCATCAATTTGGATTTTCAAATATTTGAAACCACTTTATGTTGAAATCCAATGTATGCATTCCTCGCTAACTGTCTCCAATTAATGTGTGTTTCATGCAGGTTTTTTTTACTTCTCAAACATGTACAATGTGTTTCACACACGCAACATATAGTGTAATCCCGTTTAGACATTAATTGCATATAAACCATACATTGTTTGTAATTAAAGAATCTATGGGTCACCAATATTGATAAACTATATAACATTACACGTGTGCCCAAATTCAAAGGACTATCAATGTTTGATACACCAATTTGCATTATGATATTATCCATGTCGTGATCTCCAGTTTAAATATTTGAAGCCCCTTTAATCTAGATATTCGTCTCATATAGCTATCAGTCATGCTTATATAGGACTATCTCTCTGGACCTATACGTGTTCATCGTCTCTCAGGCATCTCTAGTGCTACCTGTATGTTGAGAATTATCTTTTATCTTTGTAAAACACTGACGGTACTCTCTCCCTCGACCTTCATCACTCTATCTCTCTCTAAGTATATCTCGCTCCCTACTACGTGTCTCGAACTATGATTCACCATGTGGAATCTCTTTCTCTCACACAAACACAAAACTTTGTCTCCCGGGGTCTCATTTCTCTCTACTATTCCCATGTGTGCCACTCGCACACCCCTCATACAAAGATGTCTTTCGCTCCTTAGATATGAGAACCTACGACTCTTCCTCTTAAATATATCTTTCTCACACACAAACACAAACTCTGTCTCCCAGGGTCTCATATTTCTCCATTGTTCTCTTGTATGTCGCTCACACACACTCTCTCTCCCAAGAGATATCTTGCGTTCCCTCATATGTCTCTCTAGCTATCACTCTTGTTGTGAAATATCTTTCTCTCTCGCAGACAGAAAACTCCGTCTCTCGGGATCTCATTTCTCTCTGATATCTGTTTGTATGTGACTCACATGCACCATCTCTCTATCTCTCTCACACCCACACACATAACTCAACCTTCTGATCTACTCGACTCCTATCTCTAACGCACACTAGCTACCATCTTTATCTTTCTATTTATCTGTTTCTCCATCAACCTTCTTTCTCGCCCTCACTCTTGATTCCTATCACGCACACTACATATGTTTCTCTCTACATGCAGTCAAGTGCCCTCTCACACACATATATAACTTCACCCTCTGAACCACCCGGCGGTCATCTCCAACACCCAAACTAGCGGATGTCCATCTAGCTAGCATCTCCATCTCTGTATCTATCTGTAGGTTCTCCGTCAACATTTCTTTCTCGCACGGAGTCTTGCTTACTATCACCCACACTATATATGTCTCTCCATACATATGCATTTATAGGTTGATCTCTTTTGCACAATCGTTGTGCCTCACTCCCTCTGCTTGCCATAGATGCATGCACCAGCCCACGCCACTATCTCTTAAAGACAAAAACACATGCTCAATTGGCGGCCCTTCTTCCCTGCATTCTCACATGCATGCATATTGTCATACCAATCCGTCTCTCCCATGTCGTTGATCTTATGACTTATGTCTTCTTTCTTTTACCGCAATCATGTGCGCATGCACACACACACATCCCACGTATACATGTATACCTCTCACACATGCACGTTCAAGGTATCTATGTCTCCATACGTAGTTAATTACCCTCAATCCTAATGCCACATCAAATCATTCTCCTCTTTTGTGCACATAACTTCTGCCTGGATGGGTAAAACACACACTC
>NC_041385.1:100966533-100989311 GCF_002162155.2 Triticum dicoccoides
AGACTCCATCTCTCTCTTTCACACACACACACTAAGACACCATCTCTCTCTCTCTCTCTCACACACACACACACACACACACCACACACACACACACACACAAAGACTCCATCTCACACACACATGCTCTAGGCGGAGCATTTGTTCCTACCACCCTTCATCCAACCTTACCCGTATGATAAATAATCACCTTAATTTACTTGCATAACATGGACAAATTCCACTTTACTTTAGTAGTCAGCAAACTTATCATCTATACCCTTATAAAAAACGAGTTGGCGATGATGGTGTTCCTGCCATCTTGTAATACATACCGTATGATCTATATCTGACGGATAGAAAACAAACTATGATAATTTTACAAAAGATACCAGCACCTCTCTGCACATCCTTATCTCCCACAACCTCATTGCTCAGCAATTAAAAAAGGAAGTCTCTGGAACAATCTAGCATAGCGGCCGCTACCGCCTGCCGGCGCCATCCATCCCCATGCCTCCGCCCATTCCGACCACCAGTCACCACCACGCTCCACTCCTCCTCGCCTTATCTCTCATCTTTCATTTTTTTCATTGACATTCTCGAGATACTAGTTTTAAGATAAAATTCTCCAGATATCATTAGTTTTTACACATGGGATTACTCCTGCATGGGTCAATCACAACAGGTGTTTTGTAAAAAAAAAGCATATTGATGTTCCGTGCAATGCACGAGAATCTTGCTTGTAATTATATAACGCAAATCACGAGCAGGAAGTGACATTTTTTTGACACGACCATGTTAACATGGCCACGTAAATCACTAGCTAAAGTAAATACCATTATACTTATATCCCGATGCAAAAGGTTGAGTACATGTCCGAAGAGTAGAGTCGCACACACGCACTCTGTCTCTCAGAATCTCACACACACACACACACACACACACACCGGTTACGTGATGCCCACTTAAGTAGACACGTATGTTACAATTTGTGCACCCGCGGGTACGCATGATGGTGCACATTTATTTAAGCCGGAAGGAGAACCCAAATAGTAGCTGCATTCATTCCCCTCCCGCCGCCTCTTCTCTGGTCGCCGTCACCCGGTAGCCATGGCCCGGCCGAAGGTAACAACATACGCCATACTCCCGCCGGAGTGGCGCTTTAATATGGAAATTTTACTGGTCACGCATGCATCTTTTTGTGCTAGCACTCCTATATAAGGGTTGACCATTCACTCCCCGCGGACATGCGTAGGTGGCGGAAGAGGAAGGAGAAGGGAAGCTGGCTGTGGAGTAACGTTTTTTACCATAATTTCTTAGGAAACTGAGTGCAATAATTGAGTAGTTTTGCAATCTACCAGTACTACAGATGAAACGGTTCAAAACCTATACTCCCTTGCCAGCGCGAGCTTCCCGCGTGAAACGGTCAGCGTTGCCCTGGAGCGTCAGTGCCACATTAGTGCCCGGCCAGAGCAGAGGCGACCTCTCACAGGCGCCGACTTTGTAGTGGGGCGACGGCCAAGAGAGCATCGCTTCTCGGTGCACGCGACTGCTCCGAGTCGAGACTGGACATAGGCCCTGTTTGGATCCATGGGTTAGAGCTAGTTTGAGCTAGTTGGGGCTCAAATAGCCCTAAAGTATCCAAGCATGAGGGTTTAAATTGGAGCAAGTTTCACCGAACCCACCAAAAAAACTATCCCACCCAAGAGGTGCTAACTGGAGATAGGTCTCATTGGGACCACTGGAAAATCACTTTTCGCTCTCCATCACGTGCATTTATTGTCAATCTAACCCTGTTACCCAAACACCTCTTTGTCTACAGTTAGTTCAGGGTTAGTCGTGAGTTAGTCTAACCTCTAGCTATGTTAGAGTATCAAACAGGAGCAGTATAGGACATGCAAGTTGCTCAAAGCATACAGTGAAATTTGTACGTGAAAGGATTTTTTTCTTTTTAAAAACGGAACGTGAAAGGAATTTTTTTAGAATGCTCTTGGCATGTCGCTAACATGTGATGAGTTAACCGACCTCAATAGACGGCAAAAACGCCAGCCACCGCACTTTGATAGAGATGAGGAGGGAGAAGCGATACAGGCTGCTGGATTACTAGAGATAGGTGTCGCACGGAAGCCAAGAAATATGGTGATAGCATGGGTTAGCCATGTACTAGTATGATGTAACTACACTGGGCTGTCGTGTTTCGTACTCTTCCAGTACACTATGGAGATTGTTGGTTCATTTAATATCGCTGAATAATATTAAATATTATGAGTGCAGACGCTCCACCGCGAGGTTCCTTGCTTCTTTTCGGTCGTCGGGAATCTATGTTCTTCCACTCTATTTTTTTACGTGAGCTTTGTTCATCCTTTTGCCAACACACGAGACATCTAGCATCAAGGTGCACGTGTTATGCAAGGATCGTTCCATCTATATGAAGAACATGTGGGACTGGAACTACGAGACGGACATGTACCCAGGAGTGGACGTACGAACCTAAGTAATGTAGCGCAGTAAGTGAAGTAGAAAGTCACAAATGGTATGAACATGGGTGGCATATAGGGTGTGTTTGGTTGCGTTCTCGTCTCAGCATAGTTGTTCCCTCTTCATGCATGCTCAACTCAACACCCCTCTTCATGCATGCTTCTAGTGTATTTGTGCTAAACTAGTGTGGACTCATGCACCCTCCATACACTCTACCAAACACCCAAAAGTAGGTCGAGAAGGGAACTCTTTGGCGGCATTTGTCTCTTACTACGTACTACCACTAAATGTTGTACGTGCAATGCACGATGATGTTATGGAGTACGTGCCTAAGTACTGTACTACTACTATATTAATTGGAGGCACATATTAACTTTTATATTTGTTTACGTGTATGCCCCGAGACCTTCCAATTAGACGTGTCTTTCTTTCT
Organism: Triticum dicoccoides; assembly: GCF_002162155.2. Lineage (NCBI taxonomy): Eukaryota > Viridiplantae > Streptophyta > Magnoliopsida > Poales > Poaceae > Triticum > Triticum dicoccoides. The sequence goes on from NC_041385.1 coordinate 100,969,424, forward strand.
AGGTCGCACTTTGTATCGTTCATACCACTAAGTACTACTACGTGTGATCTCCGACCCAGAAGTGGAAGAAGTGGAGACGCTCTACCATGTTGTTTTTTACGCTGGGCTCGACCACGCTGTTCATGTCCCACTCCTTTCGCTGACGTGTGAGACATCCAGCACGTGCCGTGTTTGGCAATCTTCGTCGTAAGAGCTGAAATTCTAGCATTCATCAGAAACAAAAAATAATTATAAATCAGCAGTGATACTATATTTTTGAGAACCAATCAGAAGTGATACTATACCACGCGGTTTCCTTGCTCCTCGATATCGGAAAGAATACTTCCATTCGCCAACATGTGAGACGTCGACCATCCTGGTCCACTTGCTATGCACGTAGAACTCCAAGGGAGAGTCACCCCGGTCGTGTCGCCGCAGTAACAATGGCTAATGATCCGTCAAATCACAGGCCCACTTCCCACTTTGAAGTTGCTTTGATGACGGAACCATCATGACTTCATTAAATTCAGCTTGTTGAAGAAAACTACTGTACCAGTAGTACTGCTAGCCACAGTAGTTACTCCAATAGAGGCTTCCTTTCATTCATAGGATAGGAATTTTATAGGAATAGGAAAATCATAGGAAGTGAGATGACATGCATCTCAATTCCTATAGAGAAAGAGATGTCATTTGATGCATAGGATAGGAATTTTTCCATTTAGTCTAGGCTAATGTACTGGTAACTTGCTCTAAAAACTACAGTAGTAACTAGTAGTACTGGTACATGCTCGTACTCAGACACAGACACACACACTAACTACTAGTACTACTACTTCTCACACGCTAGCCAGACTCCATCGTTCTCCTTCCCGGCTTTGTCGGCGGCACCCCACCGTGCTTGGATCTCCGCAGAAGCGTGTGTGTCCTTTTCTTTCTTGCGGCAGCGGGCCACTCTTTTCTTGAGTGCTTTCTGACTTTTCTGCTCCCTCTGTGCGGCTTTGGCCGCCTCTTGCTCTACCGCCCATTCGGCCTTGGCATCTTCAAATTCCTCCCACATAGTTTCCCTACCATTTTGTGTGCAGTCGTGGGCGGCGAGGAACTTGGCGCGGCGGGATGCCATCGCTGCCTTACCGGTTAGTGTGCGGCGCGATGGCATGAATGACGCTTGGTGAGAGCTCTGGGGTGGAGTGGCCGGACAACCGTATAGTGCATTGGTTTGTCAAGAGCTAAAGGACAGAAGACGAAGGAAATTTGGATTCCCCTTCAATCTGGTTATTTATTACCGACTAAAATGCATTGGCGGTCATCGAACTTGTCTTGATAGCTCACTTTTATCATTGTATATGAGATATGGTGATATACGACCACTGGCTCAACGTATAGCTCCGTATTTGTCTGGTTGACCAGTAAACAGTCCGCATGTGCCTCATCAGCTCGTGTTCTTTATCTATCTATGCGGGCCTACCTGTCAATGGAGAAAGAAATACCGTGGAAACCAAAATCATGTGTATGTGGGGAATCAAACCACGGACTCATCGCTACAACGCACCCTCGTCAGCCAAATGAAAATGAAATACTTCGCGTCAGACAATCACGCTCACGCTGTCAAAGCATGCTAATGCATGCACGTCGCCCTCTAAATCAAAGTCCTGCTCAGTGCGCAACGCAAACGGCGAGCCCAACACCTGCGCGCCCCGGCGGTGCCTGACAATACTATTTAGACGTTTGATGGAGGCCTACGTGAACGCCGAGCATGTATTTACCTGGCTCAACACCAACGATCATACTCGGAGCGCCTTGCTCATGTATATCGTCCATCACAACGACATTCTATAAAAGAGCCTAGCTAGAGAGGGTACTAATTACTATGGTAGTATGGTATGGAGTATGTACTATCATGAGCGACCGATCTTAGTGTCACTGCACACCGAAACCCCTTCCATTGCTAGCGCACGCTTCACGCCTGAAACGGTCACCGTCTCTCCAGAACGGCAATGCCGCATTCACCAGACTTAACTGCAGGTGCAATTGGTGTGTCACTGACATGCGGGCCAGATGCCCATTGGGCCCACATGTCAGTAAGCCAACGCATCTGAAGCAGCATCTGCATTCATGCCCGATGAACCTACTCGGGCACCAGTTGTCCATCCGTCTGCCACGGCTCATTGCCATTCGCTTGCTATATTAACTTGAGCCCCAGCTTCCAGCCATAGCCAAAGACCCACACTTATTCTCCTCCGGTCCCTTCCTTCTGTCGGCACCCCTCCAACCATGGCCTCCTGGCGCTCCGAAGCTCTCTTGGACATACTGTCGTAGGAGCAAACGAAGGAGATTGACGGCACCCCCCCCCGACCTCCCTTTGCCGCCACGACCACAAGGCCGACGCGCGTGCGCGGGCGCAGCCGGTAGCGAGGAAGAGTAGTACACAGTAGGTCGCCGCCGCTCTGGTCCCAGGAAAGCCACCGCTACTGCACTCAGTCGACGCGAAGCTTGGTGGGGTAAACATGGGCGGCCGATTAGTCTCTTGCACTACTAGGGAAAACCCTAGTAGTATCACGGGTTTAAGGCCCACTAGTAGCGCATGCTTCCGTGCTACTAATAAGGCACTACAGCTATTACTTAGCAGTAGCGCGTGTGACACGCGCTACTGCTAAGACACATAGCGACAGCGCTTCTTCTCTCCCGCGCTGCTACTAATCTAGCTAGTTGCAGCGTGTTTACTATCCACCGCTACTAGTATTCCTTTTTTATTTATTATTTATTTTTAGTGTATTTATACGCCATTATACAAATTTTGGTACAATACCAATTATGAGGTTTATATCATTATGTCCATAACAGTGTGTCAAATGAATGTGGATTAGGCACAAGTGGAGGAAATATGTGGTGCATGTCCAAAGTATACTACTAATCCAAACTTGATCTAGTTTGTACTAGTAGTACTTTCGATGTGCACCACATGTTGCCTCCACTTGAATCTAATCCACCATCACAAGCTATTTAATCATCATCATAGTCATTACCACCAACAATATTTATTTAATCACCATACCCATAGTGTAGCACATAATCATCTTCAAACTCATTCTAGCTAGCTAATCACCACCAACACTAGATGTGGTAGCTATCTAATCACTAGTAACACTAGCTAATAATAATCATCATAGTCATTACCATCAACACTAGCTATTTAATCATTAGTCATAGTGTAGCACATCATCATCTTCAAACTCATTTCTGGCTAGCTAATCACTCATGTTGCTCTCTCTCAGGTAAAATAACATAAAACATGTGTAGCTCTCCTCCTTCATCAAGTTGGAGCATGCAGATGAACCTGTCTCCTAATCGTGGGCTGGGCTTCTGATTGCTGCCCCCTAGTACTTCTCTGCGCTCCTCCGTCACAAATTTGGTCCAATCTTGTACTTGTAAGAGTTCGTCGCTAATCTTGAATGCACTAAAGTGCATTGTAGGATATCTTGACCGTAAGCTAACAATACTCATGGTACCTTTAGTCTCGATCCCATGAGGCACAACATTCATTGGGAGTCTCTGTTGAAGAACATCGTATGGTAACGTACTTAGCAATGAAGTTTAGCTTAAAAATAATGTATGGAAAAGATGCACTAAGGGAAAATAGTAAACACCTTACCATCTTTCCTAAATAGATGTGACCATAGTTGATTACGAACACTATTGGTCGCACATTTTCAGTACTAACATTTCTAAGTGCAGGAAGAAAATTTGTCTTGACAGTATCAAGATCCGCAAGCCATGAAACATAATGACTTAGCTCCTCGCAGTTTAGTTCAGCCCCGGGGCAGTAGTAGGTCCTGTCTACCAAGCGCTGGACATGTTTGCTTGAATGGAAATAAGCTGACAATAGAAATTAGTTGTTAACTATTTTTGAATAAACAATATCAAAGAAATAAATATGGTTGAGAAACTCACATAATGGTATAACTAGAGGCATCTGCACATCGACCCAGATGTCGGTATTACCTTCAATATCATCTTCCAGATGAATATCAAAGGTGATAACCATATCAGGCTCAAATGCATAAGTCTTTGATAGTGCTCGCCATGTTTTGCATCCAAAATAGGTGTAGTCGTCTGCGTTGTATAATTTTGCATGGAAAATATAACCATGCTCGGTCTTCAAGTAAACTTTCTTTACCTCCGTAGTAAGACTGAAACCTATCTTATCCAATACAAAAATTCTTGCATGGCAGGGGATACGCTAGTAGAATAGTAAAAAATTAAATTATAAGTTGAAGCAAATGAAGCAGATGTCATGCTTAATTACAAAAAAAGACTTGTCACTGTGACTTACTATATCCACTTTGAAGTTCTCGTATAGCTTGATGCTGAAGTGCCTATCATCATCTAGGAAGATTCCGTCGCACAGGCCGCGCTCGTCTTCTCAGTATTTGCAAATACCAAAATCCTTTTCGTTGTCAGACATTTCCTATGTTCATAGTTGAAACATTAATTGAAAATCGATCGAAGACAACTACCAGGATACTCAACACACAAATCCGGGGCACTCGATATTTCCTACATATTTTGGCACAAGTCATGCCAAAATTCACGGAAAAATCTGGCATGACCTTTGCTAAAATAGGACATATCGAGCGCCTGAAATTTGCTGGAACTGAAATGAATCAACACTCCGGCACAACATAGGCCACTCGGATGTGTAACCTGCAAACATGACCATCCACTTGGGCAAGCACATATCCTATTTGAGCAACACAAGATATACATTTCAAAATATCTTATAGGACTCAAATTAGCATACATTCAATAAGCAAAAGTAAATCATCTCATGCGTTTGTACATCGTCGAATATTATCACTAATACATCCCGAATAGTATCATACATATAACATCACTAAGACAACTAAAACCCGAGCGCACGACGGGTATCGGCGTGGGCGGCGGACACCCACAGAGAAGGAACCATCACAGGATCATAGCTCCAGTGAGATCCCTGGAGAACCTGCCAGGTATTGGATTACCTGTGCTCCACCGCAAACATGTAGCGACGGACGTGCGCGTCCTCCTCACTGACATGATGACGCACCACCTCTGCAGGGTCCTCGAGCCACCAAAGAAGGTACCACCCCGCCGGAGCCCAGTCCCGGGCATGGCCCATCTGGTGACGCAGGTGTCCTCCGCCACTCGACAACGAGGATGCAGGATAGGCATCATCCACGTCGTTGCGGGAAAAATTGCTTTAACTAAAAAAATAACAACAAGTTCTTACTAACTAGTTCTATTAATTCAACTAGTTCTTACTAAAAATAAACTTACTAGAAATAAAAATAAACTAGTACCTAATTAGTACCTAGTTCTTACTAACTAATTAGTACGTAGGAACTACTGCCCTAATTACCATCTAATTTGATTAACCTAGAGGTGAAAAGTGGTAGCGGATTTTCCAATTATCCAACTTAAAAGTGAGATAAGTGGTCAAATTTTACTCGTTTTATGATTCATCTTAGAAATTTGATTCGTTTCCACCCATACATGAACCCTAACTAATTTCAGCCGCATCCGCATCCGATTCACTTCCACCCTTACATGAACCCTAACAAATTTAATGCAACTAAAATATGAAGAAACCCTAGGAAAAGGTAGGGGAGAGGGAGGAGCAGGCGTGCTCACCTTGGGTGCCTGCGATGAGCGAGGAGTAGGTGGCGTCGAGGTCAGGGTCGGGGCTCGGGGGCACGGCGGAGGGCGGCATCGAGGTCGGGGTCGGGGGCGGCGTCCGGGGCGGCGTTGAGGTCGGGGGCGGGGGCGGCGTTGAATCCGGAGTCGGGGGCGGTGTAGAGGGTGTGCGGAGAGCGCGCGGCAGCCGACGGGCGACGGCGGCAGCGAGAGCGGAGGAGTTGGATTTGGGGGAAGTGGCCATGGGGAAGGACGAACCCCATGGTTAAGTCATAAGTAGCAGTAGTGCATTCCAGAAAGCGCGCTACTGCTAAGTTAGCTACAGCGCGTTCTGTTATACACGCTACTGCCAGTCCTTTCTCTTTTTTCCCCTTTTCCATTTATTTTTCTTCACATTTTATTTTTTTCCTTTCACCTTATTCTATTTCTTTCATTTTCAATTACCTTTCTATTTGCTTTCCATTTAATTTTATATCCTTTAGTAGTAGCAAGTTTAGAATAAAACGCGCTGCTACAAAGAAATTAGCGGTAGCGCGGTTCAATATAGATCGCTACTACTATGTGTAGCCTATCGGCTAAGCCGTGGGAATTTTAGTAGTAACGTGTTTAGAACAAGGCGTGCTACTGCTAGAACTTTATCTGTAGTGCGGTTTGCAAAGGAGCGCTACTTCTACTTAGCACCAGCGTGTGTTTTTTGACCCATGCTACTACTAAAGTTCTGTGTATAAGGTTTTCCCTAGTAGTGTTGACGGCGACGTGGAGGCGGAAACCTTCAGAACCTTGTACTCTGGAGGAGGAGGTTATCGAGGCTGATGATGAGGAGGCGAAGGCAATGGCCAGCTTTCTCGGGTTCATGGCCGGACATGGTGGTTGTGCGCTGGCGATCATTTAGATTAGGTTTAGAGTAGGTTTTAGTACAGTTTATGCGAAATATGTAATGAATTTCATCCAGTTTGTGGGAAAAGTTTTCGAAATGTAATGAATTTCATCTGCTTAATTTGAAATTTGCTTTGTTTGCATGAATTTCGTCCGGTTAGTTCATATAGTTGTCGAAAGGTATGCGCGTAGCATCGGATGGCATCCAACAGTGTCCTCGGACAGATGCTGGTGTAAATTTGTGGGCCAGCACTGGAGATGCCCTAACTGTCATGCTATAATCGCTAATAGTCCTCCATTATTTGGCAGGGAACAGTTATCTCTCGATCAAAATCAGATCCGTGGTGTTTCGCACTCCTCCCGCGTAAGAGTGTAAACTCTTGCTTACATAAAAATGGAGCAAGTGGACGGCACTGTAGCACGTCATATCACTCGAACTAGCCCGCCTAACGAGCGGGAAAGCACCGCCCTCGTCATTTTGTTCTGGATTTCTATCGATCGATAGCGCGAAAATGTTACACTTCACAAGTGTAAAGGAAAAGGCGGCACACTTACGACTCGTATGCGTCGCACCCCCGACAGTCCGGCTCACACGCCGCTCATCAGAGGGGACACGCGTTGCCTTGCAATTTCACTTACATGTGAGACTGTAATTGAATAAACCGTCGATAGCCGAAATCTAATCGATCGGCGGGCGTCGGCTGAGAAGAGAGAAATGGGGGAGGGAGAATTGATCGCCCGCCAACCGTGCATGGACTCAAAGAAATATATGGTGATAATGTGAGGTGGGCTATGCTGGACTCCGGACCACTTCTGCAGCCCGCTCTGACCACCCTGGCCCCTCAAGACACTAGCTGCCCACCGCATGCATGCATAGCAAGTACTAAACAATTGGGCTATAAGCCCTTGTACAATGGGAGATGCTTAGGGAAGATGCTTAGAGAAATAAACTTGGCTTTTGTTAAGCACCGATGCTTACTTGTACAGGATAGATGCTTAACTAAGCGTCTGTCTTGTCAAAATAGGCACCGGTGCTTAAGAGAAGCCAGGTTTATTTTCTAAGCATCTCCCATGATACAAGGCCTAAGCCCACTTATGTGGAGGAGAGAGAGGCATTGAAAAGTCAAGGAGTGGGCTCTGCAAGAGCCCGTCTCTACATGTGCTCCTAGGTGTAAAAAATAATTCTAAAAAGGGCATAGAAAACAATTGTGTCTACAAAAAGAAAGGTAAAAAACATTTTGAGAGGAAATAGATAGAGAGAAAGTAAGAAAAAGTTGTAACCTTATAGTCAACAGTATGGTAGCATTACATGAGGAAGGAGGGAGTGGTGCACATGCCAAGTTCACTGGGCTGCCATGTTTCACACTCCTCCGTTGTAACAGTGGAGACAATAGCTTTCATCAAAAATAAACATTGAATACTTAGTGCTCGTCCTCTATATCGGAAAGAATTCTTTCATTCATCGACATGTGGGACGTCGACCATCCTGGTCCACCTGCCATGCACAAAATTATCCTCGTCTACCCTGGTCGTATCGCAGGCCCAACCTTTCCCACTGTAAGTTGTTCGGATGAAGGAACCATCACGACTTCGTTGAATTCCGCTTCTTCAAGAAAACTTAATGTACCCACAATACTGCTACCACACGCGAAGACTGGACGACATTGTACCACGTCATATCACTGAAACCCACTAGGCCAAACTAGCCCGCCTAGGTAATCTATTTTGTTACGGAGGGAGTACGTCTCTGCACTGCTATGATTTTGTGTTGTACGTCTCTGTACTTTTGCTACGATCTTCCTACCCTATGAACAAAATGAGCCGTGAATGTATCCGTGTCGACTATTGTCTGATCGGTCGCTAAGCCTACAATTTAGGAGCTAGGGCTATTGGTCGATCGATGACGGATAAGTATAAGCGTACCACGAGCTCATCAGCCCCAACGTTTCTCTTTAGTGAGTCTTTTGCAAGTACTATAGCTCGCACAGTAGCTAGCCTACTAACACCAAGAATCATCAAACAAGCCCTGCTGATATGATAAACAGTTCAAACTTACATCTAAGCATGCCAAATATTACATCAAAGCTGGTGAGGATACATCTATTTCCGTAACTTGGAGAGGGTTCGCATGATTCACTATCAAACAAAAGTAGCAAGTACCGCCCACACAAGACAGTACACTAGCCCTAAGATGGTTTGATAACACACATCGTTCTGGTAATTAAACATAGGGCAATGCAAACTACCCTGAAGGCTTAGCGCGACCAACTATTTCTTGTCATCGATCTCTCGGGCAATGACCACAGCACGGACAACGGCATGGGAATCAATCTCTGGGGTGATGTCCACAGGACTGACCGCGACATCGGAATCGATCTCTAGGGCGATGTCCACAGGATGGACAGCGACATCTGAATCGATCCCCGAGATGATGCCAATAGGACGGGCCGCCACATCGGAATCATCAAGGACGTCCACCAGCACCTGCAAAACCCTAACATATTAGCAAGCACATTGCAAATAATCAAAAACCACAACTGTGGTAATAAGCCATTATTTTTTAGCTTGTGCAGCTCACCGGGGGATCTCATCCCTCCGGGGGCCATCTCCTCGTCCTTGATGGGGGCCATCACCTTTCCAGGGGAATACTGCTTCTCAATGGCGACTATCTCCTCAAACTCGGCCTTGAGCCTCGCATAGGTGGCTATCAGAGTTCTTGGGGTAGGAACGGTGGGGCCCTTGCTGTTCTTCCAAATTTCTTTGAGGAGTTCGTCCGCCAACGTCGTCAACTCTTTGGCCATTGCTTGTTTCTTGGAGTTCTTCGTCTCCATGGGTTGGCCCGCCAACATGGTCAACTCATTGGTTGGTGCTTGCTTCCTGGAGATCGTTGTCTCCAGGTGGTTGTCCAGCGTCAACTCTTTGCGTAGTGCTCCAGGATCCATCAATGAACTGTCAAACAAAAAGCAATCGAAAGGAAAGCACAATCGCAATGAAAACGGGAAAACAATAGGATGTGAGAATCGGTCGGTGCTTTACAAAAAGAAGATTCTTGGAATGAAAATATAGCAGCATAACTGATTCGCCCACCTTTCCTTCCTCAGTACAGAAGAAAAATGGCAGAAGTGAGTATCCTGGAGTGAGGTTTTCTTTAAGAAAGGGAAGAAAGGGCTTGAACGAGCGTTACCGTGAAATGATGGTTGCTTCGTCTAGTCCAACTTGGGGGCCACCTTACCACTGCTGGTAAAGGTGTGGGTTTTGTGATTTGACGGGTCATGACGGCCACACTGGTGTGATAGGTGAGTCTCGACTATAGCACCTCGTTGTGATTTGGTGGATGGCACGCGGGCCCGGATGCTTTGAAATGTCACGCATGTAGATAGAGCGGCTAGTCATATAGGAGTGCTCAATATTGTGCACCGCGACCAAGGCGGAGAGGAAAACGAGATAACTACGTAATTAATGCATGAGCTTAATTAGGGTTGTTTTGTAAAGTACGAGATACATTCCTCCAATCGCAAAATGCCTTGGTTCATGAGATCTGAGATTTGAGCCCTATAAACCGGAAGGGAGGGAGTACTTCACGTGGTGTAGTCTAGTCACTTGTTGAAATCTCTAGAAAGGCAAATACTCCTTTCCGATTTACAGGGCTATACTACTCCCTCTGTCTAGGTGTGTAAGTCTTCTTACGAAAACCAAATAGTCCCAAAACACTTAGGCGCGGTGCATTAACTTCTACCTTGTTTCTTGTTTCTTGACATATCAACCAATAAGAGATGAGAGGTGTGCATGCTTTTAATGACTTGTAGTGGCTAGTTCATTGCATGCAATGCTATTAATTAGCAAATAAACATTGGTGACCCCAGGAGGAAACGGTGCTAAGCGCGTGGACCTATGCAGAATGAGTATCAACCAATGGATGATGGAGTTTAATTGTTAAAAAATTCATTGAGGGAAGCTTAGCTACAAATTCAACGACTTACTCACCTAGACGGAGGGAGTAGCAAGTACTAGTACTACAATAGTGGGCTCAAATAGCAATTTTGTCTCATGCAAGAGCCTGGCTACTATATGCATGCTCCAAGGCACCGCACCACGCGAGCGTTCGCAACTGTCACGTTCGGGTTGCGCGTGGCTCTTCGCCTCTTCGAGAAGACGAATAATGATGATACTCCTACTTCTACAGTATCAAATCCACTGCTGCATGTCCGTCCACCTCGTGCGGGAGGGATAGCGTGTAGCAAAAGCTTCTACTTACTGCTCCTGCCTTTGCGTCTATGACAGGTGGGCCCAACAGGTGGTTGGCCCTCCTGTCATGGAGCCAAAGGCAGGTGCAGTTAAGGCACTAGAGCTCAGTCCGTGAGGGAGAGGGTGTTGTAGTAATAAAATTTCTCGGTCTTGTATGAGTTGACGTGACACATCAAAGCACTGCACCCGATATAAGTGTTTTTACACATTTCAAATGGACTACAACATCAGGATGTATGTAGACATATTCTGCTTCGTATGTAGTCACTCATTGCAATCTCTAAAAAGACTTATATTTGGAAATAGAGGGAGTACAACACATGCATGCATGTTTTGACTTTCCTTTTGATACTTGCATGTGTTAATTTGATGCACCTTGCCAAATTTTGACTATAAATTTAACTAACCAAATTTTCATGCATGTTACAAAAAATTACGGGGCTGTTTGGATTGTGACTATGTTTGTTTTATGTTGCCACATTATTTTTCCCACACTTGCCACACTTGCCTAACTTGAGTTGCTCAAATTGTTAGACACACTTTGGCTTCCCTAAGGGAATCTTTCCACAATTTTTATGTCTATGACATGTGGGGTTCACTGCTAATAAAAAAATTATTGTCTTAGGTGTGGCTAATAAAAAAGACTTATATTTAGGAATGGAGGGAGTAGAAAATATAAATGATAATGCATGTTGGGGCAACCCACGTTTCCGCTAATTTTAGCCATGGGCTAGTTCACAATTTTTACGAGGGGGTGGTTGTTCATTTAATGGAAGGACTTGTAGTACCAGACTTGAACGATACAAAGTGCGACCTGGCACACCGTAACACCAATTGGAACAAGCGGGTAGCTATCTCAAAAAACAATCAACAACTAAAAAAACCATGACCTGGCATGTACTAGTACACAATTTTAAATGATTGTTTTGATGGAGTGAAAAAGGAAAACTACCCCACTACGTATATATAGGCCAGAGCCTCCGCGCTTGCTTGCTAGGGTTGCTCTATTCACACAATCTCATCCTCTCCAGATCTAAACAAGATAGGGGTTGTAACACTGTCTTTCTCCCTTCAAAAGACACTGTCTTTCTATCCTCACCGCTTGTTACAGATCCGGACGTATCCCCCTTCGTCGGTGAAGGGGAGCAGGGGCAGCGTTTAGGCCGTTATCGACAGCGAGGGAGGAGACCCACTGCCGGCCGCACCGTTATCTCTGGCCGAGCGCCGGCACGGGAGGTCCTCCGATCCCTTTGTCGTTGCCTTTGGGACGATCCGGCCTCCCGCCACCCACCTATCCACATCCTGATGACCTTCAGGTATATCTTCGTTCGAAACCGCCTTAGCTCTACTTCCCCAGCTCGCTACGTCGCTGCATGTGCATCATTTTCTACCTCTTAGCCCCTCTTGATCGGATGGTCCAACGTCACCTATTTTTTTCTTCTATTATTAGAGGTAAAGCTAATTCATGGAGTCGAATCTTGTACTCCCTCCTTCCGAATATACTTGGCATTCAAATGGATGTATCTAGATGTATTTTAGTTCTAGACACATCCATTTTGATGACAACTAATTCCGGACGGAGGGAGTACTTGGTTCAAACAAGAAATCAAGTGGGGGTGCTGGAATTTAGTATGTACTCCCTCGGTCCCAAAATGTATGATGTTTTTTAACACTATAGTAGTATCAAAAAACGTCTTACATTTCAGGACGAAGGGAGTACATCGGACTTGGTACAAACAGGAAGGAAAGGGGGTGAAAGTAGTACAGACTGGTCATCCAACCAGTCTCTTGGTTGAAAAGGGAAATATAGGGGTAACGCTGTACATAGTGATATGACCAGGACTAGATTTGCTATCCACACATAGGAGTAGGTGGCTAGAGTGAACAAAAATGGGACGAACCCAGATATGTTTCTTGGATGTTTGTTTCTCGGGGCCACAAACTATGAGTCACCACTTTATGCCCCTGTTTACGTACATGGTGCTGGACTGCTGGTGCACCCACTGTCCCATGCCCTTATACCAAATATTTAGCTGTTCTTAATCTAATGTCCCTGGTAAAAATGAAGCCATGCCACCGTTATAAGCTATGACAAGTTTAGCGAAATGTTTTTGCCTGTAATTGTTAGAGACTCTGACTGTTTCCTCTATACCTTTTTGTGCAAACAGGGATATCCAATTCACTTGGTTGCTGTTGTGACCTTTTGGTGCACTGCACAAAACTCTTCCTAAAAGAAGTGACTTTTGAGCTATTCAACTGGAATGTCGGAATGGAACAGTTGGTTCATTTCGGTGGAACTGCACAAAGGGAGATCTGTGTTCCAATCCTCATAATCCATATTGGCGCCATAACCTTCCTTTAGGTAAGAATGATATTTAATGCATGTGTTCATTTCTATTTTCCGACTGCCATGAGAAAATAATGCTATTTTTTACCTAGTACACTTGTACTCCCTCACTGACAAAACCAATTCTGAATTAGAAGGCCAATCATGTACTTGGTTACACCAACTGGTGAGGAGAAAGAGAAACATAGCATGAAGAGGAAGAAGAAGAAGAATAAACAATGCCAAGGCGATCTTGCTTAAGCCAAATGCCTCAGTCAAGGACATTCAAGGGCTCCGGCAACGACTACCTTACATGTGAGACGATCCTCGAGGGAGCCCTTCCACTTCTGTTGTCTCACTTAATTAATTAGGAGTACTTAAGTAGCACTAATTTATTGCTGCCTACATTTCTTGTCGGAGTTAAACATATCTTTAGTAGGACCCTATGCTGAATCATGTACTTGTGTATGTTTGTCTATGGAGGTGAATCATGTGGTGGAGCAGGGAGGGAATATTATTAGTGTCATGAAATAATAGTGCTATTGTTTTGCAAGTCAATTTATTGCCATTGGTTCAATGAGGCAATGTTTTGCGTATTGTCCATCATGAATTTGATGCTACTATTTGAGTAATATGCTAATGTCTTCCTATCCTTTCTCACTAAGCTAATGAAGGTTTCACCTTGTTCCTACTTGTGCAAACAGGGATCATGTTGTGCCAATCATACATTTTAGTGGAACTACACAAGACAATACAATGAACTTCATCCCAGCCAGTGCTTTAACTCTGCTGGAAGTTCTTGATAATCTTTCGATATAATCTCAGCACTGACAAACAAGAGTGATTTCAACCATACATTTGAAGTGCACAAAAATATATACTATTGTGTGATTCCAGTGAGTGCTTTATCATCTCTTATGGGACTACATGAATAAGCTTTTTTTCTCAGGTTGGTACGGGCCTAAGGCATTCATCCATATTAGTTTGCCGTCATCTCTATTTGTATCGTGCTACTATCATGAGAAACTCATTTATCTTTGCACGTTAAAGTTTTGCAACCTATGATAAATGGCAATGCTTTGAGTGTTGAGCTAATTGGCACTGATTAAATAAACTAATACCTCTCTTTAAACAAGACTACTATGTTGCTAACTTTACCAATTAAGATAATCAGGGTGCTTCTATTTGTTAGTGTATGTTTCATCAACTAGTCCCACTATTACAGTAATCTCACTCTCTCAATATACGTGCCAACAGGGATGCTCTATTTTGGTGGAACTGCACAAGAAGTTTGGGTGCTTCATTGCCTTACATGTCGTCCTTTCCTGTTAGTCGCTAATCTCGGCTTGCTTTCTTCCTTCGATGTCAGTCGCTTCGCTTATCTTGGCTTCCAGTCAAAGGAAATAGTAATTGATATGCTACCTCACACAGGTTGGTTCTGGTCTTTATCCTGATTATTATGCTTGTCATGTATTGGTAATTTGGTATTGTGCTACTGTTTGCCGATTTTATAAAGGAGTAACTTGGAGCCTGAACTCGCAGGCAAATCATTGCATTGGGTGATTTCAGTAGAACTGCACAAAATGATCAGATGGACTGATACTTATGCTGCTGCCATGTACTCCAAAGTTCACTCAGACAAGCATCGATGTTGACAAGAAGTGTGTATATTCATTCGAGTATCAACCGGCGTCAACCAGTTGTCAAACTCCCAAGTATTAGGAGAGTGAACGCCAAAAATATTGCTTGGCGCATAGCCCAGAAGAACACAGTCTAGTCTTTGGTCCCAACTTGTGCCTTTTGGTTATCGACATATATGGTAGCAAACTGTATGGCATGGAGTCTAAAGATTCCAGACAAGTTGGTTGACGCGTATATTCATCTACCACTTAATCAGTCTGCATGCCAGGGATGCTCCATTTTAGTTGAACAGCACAAAAAATTTGGGTGGTTCATTTTCTCAACCGCCTCCTTTCTCGTCTGCAATGTAAAATTTTGGCGAGCTACAGGACCAAGATGAGCCAGTAAACTAGTTGGATGAAAGTGTGGCCAAGTTGCTCAAACCACGCTCGGCACGAGGCCACTATTTGAGGATAAACCTACAAGCAAAGTTCAGATTGTCTGTGCTGCCTCTTATGTACTCGAAAGTTTACTCGTACAAGAACTAATTTTAGCAAGAAGTACCTCCGACTGAACACCATTTAACAGTCTGTACCCTATGTAATTAAAGTTTGTCCATGGATCATATTGGTTGTGATCTCAATCATTTGGATGCATAAACATACTGAACATGTGTATATCTGAATCTTTTTCTGAATTATGTATGAATATTGTTGTGTGATCTGTCAATCATTTGGATGCATAGATATGCTGAGCTTGTGTATATATGAATCTTTTGAGTTGTTGATAGTGAATGTTGGCTATGAATATGAACGTGTCCTATGAACCTGAGTTTGATACAAATGTTTACCTTTTCTGTTGTATCTGTGTGTGAACTTGTTAGTATGCCTACTATGGGGTATGTGACGTGTGGGTGTCAACGGCACACCTTCTTCCCGAGAAGATTTGCACCTGCTTTGTTAGGGTAGCAACGGCACATCAGCTCTTTTTAATCTTTTTATTACTCTGTCTTCCCCTCTCCCCCGCTCAACCCCTGTCGTAATACTTTCGGCCTCAAAACAAACATAGTACTGCGTTGTTTTGGGGGCTTGATGAAAAATTCAGTGCTGGTTTCTGTAGGTTGGCCCACCCAGCAAATGGGCTGCTGGTCCACCACGATGGACTGGGAGGCTAAAAATACAAGTTGTATGGTGCAGAGGCAAGTAAAAAAACGCTATCGAGAGCCATCCACTGAAAAAAAAATCGCTCCTGATGTGCTTCTTCAATCGTGCCGCCGGCACCCTCTTTAATCCAGTTCGCTCGCGGATCTGTTATCATTTTTTTCTAGAGGGCGAACAAGTATCAGCTAGGCCTAGGTTTTGTATTTTAACATGCGTAGCCCATGACATACGCAGACAGTGGTTTCAACTTATTTTTTGACGTCCATACCGGCCTATGGGCTTTTTTTTAAAGATTGGCAGCCCAATGTATTTTTTTATAAAACGCATGTCTCTAATCTATTTATCCATATATAAGAATAATAATGATGTGTCCAATTTATGTTTTCCTTTCTAACCACATTATATATATTTATATTATTACTAATATCGTATATTTTATAGAGAGTTATATATACATTATAAAAACATCCCACGTGTTATTTATTTGTAAAAGTAAATTTTTAATGGAAGTTGGCAAGGAAAATCCTGGTTGTTTTTGACTCACAGGCAAGGAAAATCCTGGTGATTGCATACAAAAGCTTGCGAAATTTTTAAGGACCAATTTAGTAATAACACGCTCATTTTTATTTTGAGCAATAACTAGCTAATTCGTTAATTATATATATATATATATAATGTGCCTCTCATGTTTATTCTTTGATATTAATTTCTCCTTCTAACATAACATTATATATATAACGAGCCTAGCTAATTTGTGTATTTCTGTGATTTCTTAGAAAATATAAATGGGCCTGATTGACGCGGAAGTATTTGTTCACCCAGCCCAACAAATGGACTGTACATTCTAGAAAATATGGATTAAATATATGCCACATTTTTGCAGGCTGACATGTGGGCCAATAGGTCGAAGCCTACACAGGGCATTATCAACTTGGTCAACAAATGACTGTGACATCCACAACCATTGGATTTATATCCAACGGCTGGCATGCACCTTCAATCTCTCGTCTTCTTCCTCCAGCATTGCCGGGACCTCCTGGTCCGGCCTTCGGCGGCTAGGGGCTCTGCTTAGCATGCATCGCTACGAAGCGCTACCCCACCTTGGCCAGGCTATCCCTCCACCCCTCGACACCTCTTGTTATTCTCCACAGACTACAGCCCCACGCTGCAAGAGAACCAGACATAACCCTTCCCCTCCTCTCAATCTGCGACTCCACTGCCGCGTCTTCCCATCTCCGGGTCATTCCCGTGCGGGGCCTCGCCGTCGTTCACCGCCTTACTGCGCTCGGTGCGGCATGGTCAACAAACGAGAGTCAGTGGAAGAGGACTGTACGTAGAGAGCCTAATGGCAGGGACCCACGAGGTCCATGGTCGCACGCAAGGAAAGTTCCTCCTTATTAAGCTGAAAAAATATTTCCTCCACCTGACAGCTGGGACCCACCGGCTGTATCTTCGCATGGAAGGAAGTGCCTCCTTGTTTTGCGAAAAAATATTCATCCCGTTGACAGCTGGGACCCGTCAAATTTGGTGGCTAACTTGTGGGCCAACTAAGTGGACGTGTACACATGGCTTTGTAAACTTAATCAACAAATGATTCTAGCAGCTGGACCATTGGATGTTAATCCAACAGCCATGCTCCTTCTTCAACCTTTGTTCTTGCTCCTGTCTCCCGTGGGCGGCACCGCGGCTGTGCTGCCGCGCACCAAAACCAGTCAAGTTTCCCACTCCTCTCCATCTACGACTCCACTGCCCCATCTTCCCCATCGCCGGGTCGTTCCAGTCTTGGGCCTCGCCGTCGTCCACCGGCCTTGGTGCGCTCGGCACGGTGTGGTCAACGTGGTCAACAACCGAGAGTCATCGGAAGATGACTATACGTTAGAGGATGACACTGGGGACGCACCACACCCATGGATGCATGCATGCAACGGAACATGGCGTGGTCAACATGGTCAAGGAACAACTTCCATCGGAAGTATATTGTACGTGGAGAGACTGACAGCTGGGTCCATGGCCGCACCAAGGAAGTGCCTCCTTATTAGGCGGAAAATAATGATTCCTCCACCTGACAGCAGGGACCCACTGGACGGGCCATTGTATTTTGTGAAAAAAATGTTTCCCCCCTGACTGTTGGGACCCACCTGACGGGCCACCGTATTTCGCAAAAAAAAACGTTCCCCCCACTGTCAGCTCGGACCCACTGGAAGTGCCTCCTTATTAAGCAGAAAAAATGAATACCCCCTCTGCTAGTTGGGACCCACCATGGTGGGAGGCTGAATTATGGGCCCACTAAGTTGATGGGGATGGAGGGCTTTGTCAACTTAGTCAATATGAATGATTCTAGCTGCAGTGACCGTATGATGTCCATCCAACGGCCATCGTGCTTCTTCAACCTCTGGTCTTCTTGCTCCAGCTGCCCAAAGCAGCGCCGGTCGTGGCGCCCGTTCCTGCCTCCCGTGGCCGGCTGTGATGTCGCGGAGGCCTCACCGCCCCTACTACTCCCGCCACTGGGCAGGTCATCCCTCTACTCACCCACACCCCCTGTTATACTGCGGCCACGACAGCCTCACACCGCAGCCGAACGAGTGAACCCTCATACTCCTCTACGCGTGGGCATCCACTTCCGTGTCTTCCCCGGCTCCGTGTCGTCCCCTTCCTAGGCCTCGCCGTTGTCCACCGTCGTGGTGCTATCGGCGCG
Source organism: Triticum dicoccoides (assembly GCF_002162155.2). Lineage (NCBI taxonomy): Eukaryota > Viridiplantae > Streptophyta > Magnoliopsida > Poales > Poaceae > Triticum > Triticum dicoccoides. The sequence continues at coordinate 100,987,995 of NC_041385.1, forward strand.
GCGTGGTCAATGTGGTCAATGACCGACTTCCATCGGAAGAGTACTGTACATGGAGAGGCTGACAGCTGGGTCCACCGTAACTGCAAGGAAGTGCCTCCTTATTATGCGCAAAATAATTATTCCTCCACCTGACAGCAGGGACCCACCGGATGGGCCACCATATTTCTCGAAAAAACCTTTCCCCCCGACTGCTAGGACCCACCAGCTACATCTTCACACTCAAGGAAGTGCGTCCGAGCAAAAAAAACGATTCGCCCCCTAACTGCTGGGACCCACCAGCTAGATCTTCGCACGCAAGGAAGTGCGTCTGGAAAAAATAAACGATTTGCCCCCCTGACTGCTGGGACTCACCAGCTACATCTTCGCATGGAAGTAGGTGCCTGACAGTCGGGACCCACGTGGTTGAAGCGTACGTAGCATTGTCATTCTGGTCGCGAATGTGTACGTACATATATACTGGTTGATGTAGAGGCGCACACGTGTCGTAGTAGAGGCACGCACGTAGCATGTACACGTATGTACAGCGGCCAGTGTGCAAGAAAGAAAATACGGCCACGTATGTGTACATTTGGGCGGGGTCTTGAACATGCACATACGTACGGCCAGGGCTCGTGTACATGGCTGGGTCGGAACAGAGAAATAGCATCATCGTCGTGTTCATGGGGAGCCAACCGGCTGGGTTGGAACGGAATGCGTCATCGTGTTCTTCAGGAGGGCTTGGATGGAACAAGCGATGGAAACAAGGCCTGGCGTACCACAGAACGGAGGAAACGGCTTTGTGTTCGACCTGCCATGTTTGAAACGGGATCCTGTTCATCGGGAGGGGTCTGGCATACTGCAAAACGGAGGAAACAGACCTCCTACGGTCGAAACGGGGGTCCAGTTGATCGGGAGGGGTGTGGCGTACCGCAAAACGGACGAAACGGATTTGTCTTGGAGCGCTACGGTTGAAACGGGGGTCCTGTTCATCTGGAGGGGTGTGGCGTACCACAAAACGGGACTCCACGGGATACTGTTCATCTCCACCGTCGACCACCTCCAACCTCCACGGGCTACCGTCAACCTCCTCCAGCCTCCACGTGCTCCTCCTCATCCATCCTCCACCGCGCGCTACTCCACCGACTACTGTTCTACCACCCCTCCACGGGCACCCCTCCGCCGTCTACTGTTCATCCAGCCCTCCACTGGGTCGTCCTATTCATCCAGCCCTCCATGGGGTCCTATTCATCCAGCCCCAACCGGCTCCGTCGATCGGGATCCTGTTCATCCAGAGGCAATGCCATGGGGTCCCGTTCATCCACCCCCATAGCTCACTAT
>NC_041385.1:100989727-101034098 GCF_002162155.2 Triticum dicoccoides
GCAACGCTCACTGTTCATCCAGAGGCAGCATCGATCGGCTTCAGGTAGCAGCAGTAACGAAGGAATCGCCCGATCGGGTTAAGTTAACAGCCATCAATCGATCGCTCGGGTTCAGTAACGCGTAGCATGCAGTGCAATCGCTCGGGTTCAGTTAGAGCCCAACGCCTCGCTCGGGTTCAGTTAGAGCCAACGCCTCGCACACACGCGCATACGTGTACGAGAGAAACTCGTACTTCTCGGCCCCCGACCTCCCACCATAACCGGGAACTCCCCGAAATTATCCTCGCCCTCGCTTCTACCATGGTCCATGGTTTTTTCCGTCGTGGACGGCCCAAAGAATGTCATGCAGCTGCGTCTATGGCCCGCCCAGGACGAAAAGCCCATTTTCTATCATGATTTTTTATCATAGAAGTAGGAGCCCATCACATCTATGATGATATCAGGTTTTGTCACAATTATCGTCATAGAAGAGTCATAAGTATGTCAGGAAAAAAATTCGTTCGGCCCAAAATGTCACGGATGTGTCGTTTTTTTGTAGTGAGAGTTCCCCTAGACGAGCAGTTTGTAAAGCAACAGCAGTGCCCAAAGCATGAAGACCACCACAGCTAACCCAAACTCCACATTTAAAGCAAAAGAGCAACTGTTCTCAGGTCAGATTCCGTAGCTATGGTCTATACTCCTTTGTTGTTGCATCACTGTATTTACTCATACCAACTACTTTCAAATTTGAAGGGTCCAATTGAAACTCCAATGGCGCAACAGGTATGTTTTAACCCTATTTCTTTAACAGGATTGCTATTCTAACTTCTTGCTCTATGTTGATTTAAGTTTAAGTTGTATAAACAGTTATGTTCTCATGTGATGCATGTTACAAGTGTTGCCAATGCTGTGTAGTTTCTCACACTTATATTCTGTCTATGCTGCTGTGTCTTAAAAGTATATGAGTTGAATTGTGTCTCTTTCTTGATTAGTCAACATAAACTAGAATGATATTGACAATACATTGACCATAGTACAGGCATATATGTTTGTTTCATGTTGTTATCTTGTCCACCTTACTACTGAACCGGTTTACCAAAATGAGTGTCATATACTACATGCTAAACATGTGATGTGTCTGCTTGTTTCTCTTGTAGTATGCAAACAAAATATTGGAGAAGAGCACCCTACTATGCAATGGTAGAGAAAGTAATGCAGATAAGGTTCAAGATAGTGAGACAACCCTGTTGGTCTCCAAGAAAGGTGATAAAAACGATCTTGTAGACAGTGAGAAAACCCCACAGTCCTGCGTTAATGTAGTGTTCGAGTTACTGGCCAGTACCGCTGGCACAACCTCTTCGATCTTGCTTCCTGAATCACTTCGGCTTCTTCAGTCTCAGCTACAAGCTAAAAGGCATCATTCAGCTATGATGAGGTAAGAAGCCGAAGGACTGAGGAAGTCCCTGCAGAATTCAGATGCATACTTTCTTGTTCACGAGCAAGCGCTGGAGGATTTAAGCGCCAAACAAGAGAAAGTTAATAAGCTAGCTAAGCATCTTGCCAGCATTATGGGTACCCAGGATATTGTTTGTTGAGCTATTCTAAAGTGGTTTCAGTTATGGACTTGTTTTGCTGCAGCGTTTATATGCTACTTTGTTCCCTATATTTGCATTGCTGGCGAACTTTGATGCACAATGGACTTAATATGTGTAATAGCCGTTGAGGGAGTCCTGGATTAGGGGGTGTCTGGTTGGCTGGACTATAGCGTTTGGCCGGACTCCTGGACTATGAAGATACAAGATTGAAGACTCCGTCCCTTGTACGGATGGGACTTTCCTTGGCGTGGAAGGCAAGCTTGGCGATATGGATATGTAGATCTCCTACCATTGTAACCGACTCTGTGTAACCCTAACCCTCCTCGGTGCCTATATAAACCGGAGGGTTTTAGTCCGTAGGACGAACAACAATTATACCGTAGGATAGCTTCTAGGGTTTAGCCTCTCTGATCTTGTGGTAGATCTACTCTTGTACTACCCATATCATCAATATCAATCAAGCAGGAGTAGGGTTTTACCTCCATCGAGAGGGCCCAAACCTGGGTAAAAACATTGTGTCCCTTGTCTCATGTTACCATCCGCCTAGACGCATAGTTCGGGACCCCCTACCCGGGATCCGTCGGTTTTGACACCGACATTGGTGCTTTCATTGAGAGTTCCTCTATGTCGTCATCTTTAGGCCCGATGGCTCCTCCGATCATCAACAATGATGCGGTCCAGGGTGAGACTTTTCTCCCCGGACAGATCTTCGTATTCGGCGGCTTTGCACTGCGGGCCAATTCGCTTGGCCATCTAGAGCAGATTGAAAGCTACGCCCCTGGCCATCAGGCCAGATTTGGAAGTTTGAACTACACGGCTGACGTCCGCAGAGACTTGATCTTCGACGGGTTCGAGCCACAGCCAAGCGCGGCGCACTGTCACGATGGGCATGATCTAGATCTGCCGCCGAACAGTGCCCTGGAGGCTGCACCAGTGTCCGCTCCGACCCTTAGCTCGGAGCCCACTACGCCGATCGAGGACGGGTGGCTGGACACCGCCTCGGGGGCTGCGATCTCTGTGGCGATTGAGCCGAACACCATCCCTGTCCTTTGCAAGGCTCGTAACTCCAAGTTGCCGAACTACTGTTCGAACTCTGAACATTCCGCGCCCCTGCCAATCGAATCCGATTGGGCGCCAGTCATGAAATTCACCGCCGCGGACATCTTTCAGCACTCGCCCTTTGGCGACATCCTGAATTCACTAAACTCTCTCTCTCTTTATTAGGAGAGCCCTGGCCGGACTATTGTCAGGAAGGTTGGGATGCGGACGACGAAGAAATTCAAAGCCCACCCACCACCCACTTCATAGCCACTATCGATGATTTAACCGACATGCTCGACTTCGACTCCGAAGACGTCGACGATACGGACGACGATGCAGGAGACGACCAAGAACCAACGCCTACAGGGCACTGGAAGGACACCTCATCATACGACATTTACATGGTGGACATCCCAAAAGATGGGAATGGCGATGGAACAATGGAGGATGACCCCTCCAAGAAACAGCCTAAGCAGTGGCGTCAGCGGCGCCGCTCTAAATCCCGCCACAGTAAAAGCGGTGATTCCGACACGGAAGACAATAACACCCCGGACAGTACCGAAGACAACCCCCTCCAGCAGGATTCAGTGCAGGAGGATGGAGAAGCCAGCCCTCATGAGAGAGCGGCAGGCAGAGAGGTAGAGGACGATAATTACATGCCTCCCTCCAAAGATGAAGCAAGCCTCGACGATGATGAATTTGTTGTGCCTGAGGATCCCGTCGAGCAAGAGCATTTCAAACGCAAGCTTATGGCCACGGCAAGCAGCCTCAAGAAAAAGTAGCAGCAGCTTAGAGCTGACCAAGATTTGCTAGCCGACAGATGGACTGAAGTCCTTGCGGCCGAAGAGTACGAACTCGAACGCCCGTCCAAGAGCTACCCAAAACGCAGGCTGCTACCCCGATTAGAGGAGGAAGCACCTAAGACAACATCACCAACACATAATACGGCCAACCGGCCACCTCGTGGCTGCGATAGAGAGGCCTCTCGGCCCTCCACTCAAGCCGCACCCCGGCGCTACTCAAAAAATACCAAGGCGCGGGAAAATGCGCCAGACCTGCAAGATATACTGGAGGACAAGGCAAGTCAAACAAGATCGATCTACGGATCGCGTGGGCGCCCCACGATACATGATGATAACCGTCACGCTGGATATGACAATTCCGGCCAGGCCGAACACAGTAGACAAAGCTCATTTGAGCTACGTCGTGATATAGCCCAATACAGAGGCGCCGCACACCCACTATGCTTCATAGACGAAGTGATGGATCATCAAATCCCTGAGGGTTTCAATCCGTAAACATTGAATCATACGATGGCACAACAGATCCTGTGGTCTGGATCGAGGACTATCTCCTCCATATCCACATGGCCCGCGGTGATGATCTACACGCCATCAAATACCTCCCACTCAAGCTTAAAGGACCAGCTCGGCATTGGCTTAACAGCTTGCCAGCGGAGTCAATTGGTTGTTGGGAAGACCTGGAAGCCGCATTCCTCGACAACTTCCAGGGCATCTATGTGCGACCGCCAGACGCCGATGACCTAAGCCACATAATTCAACAGCCAGAGGAATCAGCCAGACAAATCTGGACACGGTTCCTAACTAAGAAAAATCAAATCGTCGACTGTCCAGATGCAGAGGCCCTTGCAGCCTTCAAACATAACATCCGCGACGAGTGGCTTGCCCGGCACCTAGGACAGGAAAAGCCGAAATCCATGGTAGCCCTCACAACACTCATGACCCGCTTTTGCGCGGGAGAAGACAGCTGGCTAGCTCATAATAACAACATGACCAAGAGCCCTGGTAATTCGGATACCAAGGAGAGCAACGACAGTTCGCGTCGCAACAAGCACAAGCGCCGCATTAATGGCGATAATGCTGAGGATACGACAGTCAATGCCAGATTTAGAGGCTCTAAACCCGGTCAGCGGAAAAAGGCATTCAAAAAAATACTCTGGGCCCGTCCAATATGGACCGAATACTCGACCGCTCGTGCCAGATACACGGCACCCCCGAAAAACCATGCAACCACACCAACAGGGATTGTTGGGTGTTCAAGCAGGCAGGCAAGTAAATGCCGAAAACAATGACAAGGGGCTGCATAGCAACGACGAGGAGGAGCCCCGGCCGCCAAACAAAAGAGGACAGAAGGGCTTCCCCCTACAAGTGCGGACGGTGAACATGATATACGCAACCCACATACCCAAAAGGGAGCGGAAGCGTGCACTAAGGGACGTATATGCGATGGAGCCAGTCGCCCCAAAGTTCAATCCGTGGTCCTCCTGCCCGATCACTTTTGATCGAAGGGACCACCCCACTAGTATCCGCCATGGCGGATTCGCCGCATTGGTTCTAGACCCAATCGTTGACGGATTTCACCACACTAGAGTCCTGATGGACGGCAGAAGCAGCCTGAACCAGCTTTATCAGGATACAGGGCGCAAAATGGGCATAGACCCCTCAAGGATTAAACCCGCAAAGACAACCTTTAAAGGTGTCATACCAGGTGTAGAGGCCAACTGTACAGGCTCAGTTACACTTGATGTGGTCATCGGATCCCCGGATAACTTCCGAAGCGAGGAATTAATCTTCGACATAGTCCCGTTCCGCAGCGGCTATCACGCACTGCTCGGACGAACCGCATTTGCATAGTACAATGCGGTGCCGCACTACGCATACCTCACGCTCAAGATGCCAGGCCCTCGAGGAGTCATTACGGTCAACGAAAACACCGAACGCTCTCTCCGAATGGAGGAGCATACGGCGGCTCTCGCGGCAGAAGTACAAAGTAGCCTCTCAAGGATATTCTCGAGTCCGGCTATTAAACGGCCGGACACCGTCAAGTGCGCCCGGAGTAACCTACAACAAGACCGCCAGGCACGTCCCGAGCATGCGTGGCAATGCGGCCCCAACCCCAGCCCTCGCGAAATTGCGAAACCAGTACTACGTGTACATAATTACGCTCTGGAAATACCATGGGCATAGGGGGAGGGGCACGACCACGGCAGGCCCAGAATGCGACTCAACCGCACCAGGGGCTCCCGATTGTGCAATTCCTTTTTCTTATTTTTAGGACTCCTTTATCAAGAAGCCCTGTCCGGCAGTAGAATCGCCGAACATACGATGTAACAGCCAGGGAAGCAGAAAGCTACGTCGAGTATCCAAGTGGTCTCTATAATGAGCAGTATACTTGTTTTACATATCATCCCGCAGCTCGCTCATGGAGGGGGACATGTCAAATAGTCCCGTCCCTTTCTTATCGCACTATTTGTATCGTTCTGCTTTTACCACAGCTTTTTTAATAAACAATGCACAACTTTTTCCTATTATTGCATTCCTTTTTCTTATCTATATATGTTCACTTATGACATGTTGCATCCGTACGCTTTGGTACGGCCAAATACACCAGGGGCTTAAGTACCCCAAAATATGGTGTGATAAGTCCGAACACTTTCACAAGTGCGGCACCCCGAACTTATAGCATTATATGCATCGGCTCCGAATCATGTCTTGGGTCAATAGTTGCGTTTGCTCGGCTCCCATGTTTTGGTACCTTACGTTCCGTTATATTGGCTAAGGTAGCGCTGGGAGAACCACTGCGATTGTGCCCCGGTTGAGCTGGGTTAAGCACCTCAGTGGAGAAAGCTAAAACTGATAGTCATGATAGGGCGAGAGCCGGTCGCTGTTCGAGAGGTTTTCGAGTCCCTAAAGACTTATGCCGCTTAGAGCGAGGAGTCGGCTTTGTCTGGCCCAGGCGTGGATAGCGCCCCGAACTCGGCTTCCGAATACTAGGGGCTTCGCCGAAATTTAAAATTATAGAATTCCGTGGCTAAATGAGAGTGCTCAAGCATTATAGTCCGGTTGCCTCGTTCGTTGCGTTGAGCGCCTCCCGCGAAGGACCCAAGAATGGGAAAAAGAGTGCTCAAGTTTATCCTAAACACCACAGCACTCGTGGCATGGGGGCACAAGCCGACGACTCGCCATCTCTCAAATTTAATAAACGGCCGCACAGAAGGTAATATTTTAAATTCACAAGCGTTGCTTAGCGCATATGAACAAGCTTTCAAGCGTACAGGATAACAAATGTGAGTTTACTCAAAAATTACATCTTTGGAGCATTCACCCGCTATAAGGCGGGCACCCTTCAGGACGCCCGCATAATACATTTCGGGCTTGCGATACTCCCTGCCCGGCGGTGGAGCGTCCGTCACAAGCTTCTCAGCGTCCATATTGCCCCAATGCACTTTAGCACGGGCAGGGGCCCAACGGGCACCTTCGATACAGACGGAACGCTTGACGACTTCAATCCATGGACAGGCGTCCACCAGCCGCCTCACTAGCCCGAAGTAGCTCCCAGGCATGGCTTCCTTAGGCCACAGCCGAACTATGAGGCCCTTCATGGCCTGTTCGGCCACATTATGGAGCTCGACCAGCTGCTTCAGCTGGTCGCTCAAGGGCACCGGGTGTCGGGCCTGAGCATACTGAGACCAAAACACCTTCTCCGTCGAGCTCCCCTCCTCGGCTCGGCAGAATGCGGCAGTGTCGAACACACTGTGGGGCAGATCTGCGAATGCTCCTGGAGAGCTCCGGATTCGGCTAAGTAACAAATAATTCACTTTCACGTGCTTGCTTTGCATGAAGAATGCCTTACCCGTCGCTATATTCTTCATTGCCTGAATTTCCTGGAGGGCTTTCTGGGCTTCGGCCTTAGCGGCTTTGGCGCTCTCAAGAGCTGAGGCAAGCTCGGACTCTCGAGTCTTTGAGTCACGCTCCAAACTCTCGTGTTTTCCACAAGAGCCTGGAGCTCTTGCCGCACCTCCGCCACCTGCGCCACCTGCTTCTCTCTCTCGGTGCGCTCCGTGGCCGCATTGCTTTCGGCCTTATACACCACCTCCTTTAGGGTCGCCACCTCGTTCGTGGCCCCTGCAATTCTCACGTTATTCCTGTCATTTTTGCAACCACATCTTTTATATGCTTCCATAAGGTATTACTTAGCTTCCTTGTCCTTGAGCTGCTTTTTGGCAAGGCCGAGCTCGTTCTCGGACCACTCGAGGCTCTGCTTCAATGCATTGACCTCCGCAGCCAGTGCGGCAGAGGTCGGCAGCGCAGCCTGCATTCCCCATATTGACATACTTATGTTATACTCCTGCGCACATCTTTTTAGATCCTCAGTTCGACTTTTCTTTCCGAACACCAAACTGAGCATCAGCGGCTACTGTCTATGCGGTAATATTTTTACATATCTTAAATACATACCTCAAAGCCTGTTAGAAGGCTGGCATAGGCTTCATTCAGCCCGCTCTTGGCGGACTGAACTTTCTGAATCACCACACTCATAACAGTGCGGTGCTCCTCGTTGATGGAGGCGCTGTTAAGCGCCTCCAGCAAATTATCCGGTGCCTCCGCTTGGATGGAGGTCATTGGTGTCGCAGTCTCACCCTTCTTACGAAGGGGCTGCCTGCCGGACTCTGGAACCACTGAAGGTTCCGATGGGGAGTCCGGCCCAGGGCCGGACTTAGGGCCCTTTGGGGTTTGATCCCCCTTGTGCCCAGAGTCCGGGAGGTTGCCTTGCGGCACCTCCGGGACCTCCTCCTCCTGGATGGGCCCCTTTTGGGACCCCACCTCGGCGTCATCCGCAGGGTGAGGAGAGGAAGCATCCGGAAGTGAGGTGCTATTCACGTCCGACGAATCCAGGGAGCCGCTCGTTGAAGCGTTGAGCTCGTCCTTGGGCGGGCTGCAGGGTTATATTCGGCGTTAGGAGATACTGTGCGACAAATGAAACGCCATGAGTTATTCTGGTATCCGGTCACTTACAATTTCGCCAGGGGCTTAGCCCTCAGTGGCCACTCCTCTTCGCCGTCGTCGGCGTTGGTGGAGTAGTCCGGAGGAAGGGTCCTTCCCTTTTTGGATCCTCCGGCCTCCCTAGTTGGGGCGGCCTTCCTTTTCTTCTCTTCCCCCGCTAGGGGAGAGGCCTCTTTTTCCTCCTCCTCGTCCTCACGGGGGGAATCCGCCTCAGAGTCATCGGACGATGAGTCCGATAACACCTGGCGCCGGGAACTCTTTCGGGTTCCCATCGCCTTCTTCTTGGCCTTCTTCTCCGGCACCACGTGAGGTACCGGAACTAGCAGCCCCATCAATCAGGCGTCCGCTGGGTCTTCTGGCAAGGGAGCTGGACAGTCAACCTGCCCGGACGTCTTTTGCCAGGCCTGTCAAAGGTAAGGGAGTTTAGATCCCGCATATAGTCAAACTATGGAAAACAAGTGACCTGTAAATGGTAAATCAACTTACCTCGCCGGCTTGACGCTGCGAGCTGAATCCGCGATCTTCGGTAGCGGATGCGAGAGCCTCGACGCCCTTGAACAGCACCTTCCCGGCATCTTCGTACGTAGTGTCAAAGAGCCTGCTCAAGGTTTGGTGTTGCGCCGGATCAAACTCCCACAAACCGAAGCCCCGTTGTTGGCACAGGAGGATCTGGCAGATGAGCATGACCTGGACTACATTGACGAGCTTGAGCCTCTTGCTCACCAGGTTTTTGATGCAGTATTGGAGTCCGGTCAGTTCTTCCGAATTACCCCATGTTAGGCCCGTCTCTTTCCAAGAGGTGAGCCATGTAGGGAAGCCAGATCGGAATTCGGAGGCCGCTGCCCATTTAGGGTCACGCGGCTCGGTGATGTAGAACCACCCTGATTGCCACCCCTTTATGGTCTGCACGAAGGAGCCCTCGAGCCATAGGATGTTAGGCATCTTGCCCACCATGGCACCTCCGCACTCCGCTTGGCGGCCGCCCACTACCTTCGGCTTGACATTGAAGGTCTTCAGCGATAAGCCGTAGTGGGGCTGGATGCAGAGGAAGGCATCGCACACGACGATGAACGCCGAGATGTTGAGGTTGAAATTCGGGGCTAGATCGTGGAAATCCAGGCCGTAGTAGAACATGAGCCCATGGACAAATGGGTGAAGTGGAAAACCTAGTCCGCACAGGAAGTGGGTGAGGAACACCACCCTCTCATGGGGCCCGGGGGTGGGGATGAGCTGCCCCTTATCGGGGAGCCGATGCGCGATGTCGCTGGACAAGTATCTGGCCTTCCACAACCTCTTGATGTGCCCCTCCTTGACGGAGGAGGCCATCCACTTGCCTCCCGCTCTAGACATGGTTGGGGAAGGTTGAGGCAATATGTGCGGACTTGGGCGCTGGAGCTCGAGTGAGTGGAAATCGATAAGCAAAGGAGGAAGAAGGCGCAGGTAAAAAGGTGGATCCTTATCCCCTTATATGGACGGACGAAGCTATGCGTCCCCACCAGCCTGGTAAAACTCGCTTATCTCCCAAGCGTTGTAATCAATGGCGCGGTTGGGTTACCCACACCCGTATTGATGAGAATCCCGGAATAAGGGGACACGATCTCTGCTTTGACAAGACGTGCCAAGGAAACCGCCTCGCTAAACACGCTGAGGTGGGACAGTAAAAACGATTTGAATAAAGGCTTGGTCGTGGTGTGATGTCACGCCACGAAATACATCAGCAGATTGAATTTGTGTAAATATTATTCTCTCTACGGTGGTATGTGGAACTTATTTTGCAGAGTCGGACACTATCCTTGTGTTCAAAATCATCTATGAAGTATTCGGAGGAGGAACCCGCCTTGCAATGCCGAAGACAATATGCGCGCTGGACTCGTCGTCATTGAAGCAAGGTTCAGGAGCTACTGAGGGAGTCCTGGATTAGGGGGTGTCCGGATGGCCAGACTATAGCCTTTGGCCGCACTCCTGGACTATGAAGATACAAGATTGAAGACTTCGTCCACTGTCCGGATGGGACTTTCCTTGGCGTGGAAGGCAATCTTGGCGATACGGATATGTAGTTCTTCTACCATTGTAACCGACTCTGTGTAACCCTAACCCTCCTTGGTGCCTATATAAACCGAAGAGTTTTAGTCCATAGGACGAACAACAATCATACCATAGGCTAGCTTCTAGGGTTTAGCTTCTCTGATCTCGTGGTAGATCTACTCTTGTACTACCCATATCATCAATATCAATCAAGCAGGAGTAGGGTTTATCCTCCATCGAGAGGGCCCGAACCTGGGTAAAAACATCGTGTCCCTTGTCTCCTGTTACCATCCGCCTAGATGAACAGTTCGGGACCCCATACCAGAGATCCGCCAGTTTTGAAACCGACAACCGTGATAGCCTAGCGTAAGTTGTTTGCTTATTTATTTCCTTGTTGTCTCGTTTATTTGTTTGCTTGTAGTCAGTGCAATTCTTTTTCCACGGTTTGCTATTGGCCGCAATAACCTATTTTTTAAAACTAGGCCACAATAACCATGGGCTACATATTTACTGTAGGGACACTGGGCCTCTTACCGGACGTAGAAACAACGGGCCTTCTACGGGCCGTAGAAACAATGGACCTCCTACGGGCCATATCATCCATGGGCCTTATGATATATTGGCAAAACATGGGCCAATAACTAACCGCATTATGGCCGTAAACGGGCTAGAGTTGGAATCGTTCGTTCATGGGCCGATTATAACGGGTCGTCGTTAATTGGTCGTATTTGATGACACAATGAAAACGGCCCAATGTATTAACGGGCCACAAACGGGCCGACTGTAACAACAGGCTGAATTTGGCCCACAAGCAAAAAATGACAGTAACGGGCTGTAAGTAACCGAATGTAGGAAATGAGCCCAAGAATAAATGGGCCCTGAGAAGGCCGAAAGATAACATGGGCTGAAAACGGCCCAATGGAATAATGGGATGTTAATGGGTATAAAGTCATACACTGTTCATTATGGGCCAGTTTCACCATGAGCCGTTAATGGGGGAAGAGTTACAAAGGGCCTCATATGGACCAAAAGACGTCATGGGCCATACATGGTCCGGAAGTTAAAACGGGCTAGAATCATATTGGACGGCGAAGATGACGCTACTGGGCCTAATTCGGATAGGCCGTAATGGGCCCTGGGTTAGCGGGCCGTAAATGGGCTATATGCTAGCAGGCGTTAACATGCTTTCCGTGGGCCGACCCACCACCTTTTGACCAAGTCAAACAGGCCGGCCTTTTCACAAGAATGGGCCTTTGTTGGGTCGTGCCACCTGTCGACGTATCATAGGCGCCTTTGGTCCAATGAGTGGATGACATCTGTCCCAACGGTGAGCTGACATGTGTTTCCTCCAGCCAATGATGATTTTACACGTGGAAAATCCCCATTGGTCGGGGCTGTTAACTGGTTATCGGATCTAAAACCAGACCCTATAGCATAACAGCGTTCCGTTACGGTGGACGCCACGTGTCGTTCACCCTTGACGAAAGCACTTCTATGACACGCGATTTATCGTCATGGAGGTGGACACTTCCGTGATGATAATTTAGGTAATATCATGGAACACTTCTACGATAGCACATGTATGACTATCTTGATTCTGTCACAAAATCGTCATGGATGTACATGCATGAAAGAAAATGTGACCTACTATGACAAACACGTATCATCACGGAAGTGTACTTTTTTTGTAGTGATAGCCGGCCGCGGGAGGACGGAGCAGGCAGTCCCGCCGGCGCTTGTTTGAGTGGCTTGAGCAGGAAGAGCAGATATTGAAGAAGCACGACGGCCATTGGATGGACATCCAACAGTCACTGCTCTCGTGTGCTGACTAAGTTGACACGGCGTGGCGTGTGCGTCAACCTTTTTTTAGGGAAGCATACGTATACGCGTCAACCTGTAGTAGGCGCCCAAGTCAGCCTCAAATATATGGAAAATAACATACAACCCATCTGCTATTATTTCTAATAATGTACAGCCCATTTGCTAATTCTTATGAATTTTTTTGGAGCCCATCTACTTTTTGCTAGCATTACACCCCATACTGTGGCCACGGTTAAAAATTATACGAAATTTTGCATATTTCAGTGCGGTCAACTGTTTTTATTCCCGAAATATCAATTCACATCAAATTATTTTGAAAAATAATTTATATGAATATAAAATCCAAATAATTGTCCACGCATAAAAATAAATTGAATTTAAAATCTTGTAATGAAAAAAAATTGAAACTAATTCCCGGTTTGATGTGTTTTAAAAATGTACATCTCATTTCTGGGCAAACCGAATGAAACTCTCCTCGTCTTTAAAGAATTGCAGCCCAGCAGGGTTGATAAAGCAAGTAGGCCTCGTTTGGGTATTTATTTAAAAAAAAATAGAATTAGGCTAGCCATTTTCAGCAAGTAAAAACACAACTGCGCTCATGATGTGGTAAACATAAATTAAACCCTGGCTAGACGGGCCACAGCCCCCACACAGCCCCATTGTTACCCTGATCCATCGCTAAAACTAGTATAAATAACAATTGCTTGTTCCACAAAAAACAAAACTGCGCGACCTATTGGGTCCCTAGTGTCAGCCGCTCGTAGTGTAATTCTCTAGTTTATTGACTACGTTGATAATGGCGTGAGCCCTAGATGTCCAACCATTAGGAGGAACCATTTTTTGGGCTTGTAATAACGAGGCAATTGCTTGCGTACTGCCATGACGCTGGTGGGTCTCTACTGTCATCCTCTCCACGTATAGTCATCTCCTTGTTCGTCTCGGTTGTTGACGACGTTGACAACGCAAGAGGGCGGCGCACCGCGCATGGTGAGTGAACCAAGGGGGAGGGCGACGGCGAGGCCTCGGACGGAACAAACAGGAGCCGTGGAAGATGTGCCTGTCTAGTCGCAGGTAGAGGGGAGTATGAGGGTTGACTGGTTCGGGTGCGGGTGCGTGTTGGGGCTGACGTCGCCGGAGAATAACAGGACGTGTGGGGGAATAGAGGGAGGGACTGGCAAACATTGTATAGTATGGTAGGGCGGCGGGATTTGTAAAATGGGCATAACTTTCGAGTCAGAGTAAGACTTCGCATTCCCACATATAGGGCATGCACAACACATAAAACCATTCTGCTTGTTTGCCTGAGCCACTTCGAGAAAATCATGCACGCCCTTATTGTACTCGGAAGTGTGTTTGTCACCATACATCCATTGTTGGTTCATCTCTGTGCATTATATATAATTAAGTGTGTCAAAAACCATTACAGAACATCATGAATAGATAATTAAGTGACCAAATTAATAGAAGTTCATCATCATATTGAAACCAAAGTACATACATAGTTCATCATCACATTGAAACCATACATTGAAACTATGTAAAACATTTCAATGCCAAAACAAATGCAATCATAATCGCAACCAAGGTAACAATTGATCCAACGGCATAATGATACCAAGCCTCGGTATGGATGGCATATTTTCTAATCTTTCTAATCTCCAAGTGCATTGCATCTATCCTGATCTTGTGATCATCGATGACATCTGCAACATGCAACTCCAATATCATCTTCTCCACATCAATTGTTTTAGTTTTTCCTTCAAGAAATTGTTTTCTTCTTCAACTAAATTTAACTTCTCGACAATACGGTCGGTTGGAATTTCTGGTTCACATACCTCCAAGAAATAAAATATATGTCACGTTGGTCGGCATAATTGTCATAAACAATAAATGAACCAAATAGTTATAAAGATAGTATATACCACATCTGAATCATAGACAGGATGTGACACCCTAAAATTTTAACCTTGTTTTGTTGATTAAAATTTTGCCAGGAAATTAAAACTCTTATTTTCTAGACTCACTTTTGATTTTTTTGAAACATTTCCTTTCTTATCACCATGGAGTTTTTACCTCAAGTGAAATACTTCTCAATTTTATTGGACTCTCTTACCCTCTCAAATAAAACTTTTCTTTTATCAGAGGGATTAATTATAAAATTATTTCGCTGATCTTTATTCCATTAAAAATTGTTTTTCCATGGTTTCTGGTCCTTTTTGAACTACAACCATTTGATAAAATCTTTTAAAATCCCACAAAAATTTGGACATGTCATGTGATGTTTCCAAATCACTTTTATGCAAAGATATATTTCTTTCATTTAATATTTTGAGCTCTATCCCAAATTTTCAAATCTGGTCCAGTGGGCACTTTTACACTACAACCCATTTAAATATTTCTTTCTAGCTTCCACCAAAATTATGGGATGTTAGTAGCAACATATGATTCAATTTTATGCAAAAACCCAGTGATGTTCTTTGAAAAATTTGAGTGAATCAACCTCTTTTCCACTCTGGTCCAACTTGAGGATTTGTACAGCAACTACTTCTTAAGTTGCTCCTTTACCCTTGAGCTTTCTCCTACTTGTAGTCCTCCATACTAAACCCCTAAGTCCAGGAGCATGCACCCATAGGATCATTTTTGGTTCATGAAGTGATGCCATTTGTCTCCTGTCCAGAATTGAGTTTTTGCAAAACTTGCACTAACAAGTTTCTGTATTTTGCCAACTAACCTCACCACCCTTTTATTCACCTAATGAGACCACCATCTAGAATTTTTGACCACTCCAAGACCTGCCGAGATGCCTCTGGCATTTTGTCAAACACCCTGTGGGCATGGACAGATTTGGCATGATTGTAAGTTTGTGTTGCGAACTTTCCCATCTGTCCAAACCAAGTTGTCAAGTAGCCTGCTGACGATCTCTAGCCCAGGCCTGTGGATTTGCATTAGCTCTCTAGCAGTTTTGGCCATCGTGGCATTTCGTCGAGCAGTCGCCGTGCACGCCCGGAGCGCGAGCAGAGCACGCGTCTAGCACGTGCTCGCGCCCGAGCCAGCGCGCCCCTGGATAAGCTTCCCCGAGCTCATCCTGATCCTTTCCCACTCGCCACGTCGCGCCAAGAGCCTCGACCGCTTCCTCGCCCCCTGCAGCTTTGCCAGCAAGCTTCTTGGCGGCACGCCTGCGGCCACATCCGCCCCCACCATGGGCAGCACCGCCCAAACCACCACAGCGCGCCCGCTCGCCTCCTTCGACAGTGGAGCGTTCGTTGGTAGCTCCTGGAACCGGCCAGCCACCGCCACGTCGCCCTGCAGTATAGTAGGGCGGTTCGCCGGCGAGCTTATCCACGGCCGCCGCGAACCGACTTGGACGTGCTATAAAGGGAGGTCCCCGGACTCCTCCGAGCACCCAGGCAGCTTCACGCCGTCCTTCTCGCACCCCCTTAGTCGTTAATCGAAGCGTGGAGTTCGTCTTCAACCTCTCCGGTCAGCTCAGCCGCCGCCTCGTCCCGGTCAGTTCCGACGCACCAAGACCTCCCCTGCCCTCCCAAACGCCACCGTCCGACTCCACTTGAACTAGCAGAGCTGCCTAGCCTCCCAGACACAGCTAGGAACCACCATGGCCAGAATCTCCAAATCCACCGAAGCCTCCCCTCCGCCACGGAGCTCGCCGCTGGCGACTCCCTCCACCCCCGGCGACCCTACGACCACCGGAAGGACCGCCTAGGAGTGGCGGATCCATCCCTGCACTCGGATGCCCGCGAAGAACCTCCGTTCGCCGGCGACGACCGCCGGATGTCCCGCCTCTGCTCAGGCAGAGAAGGGGAGGGAGTGGGGACTAGTCAAACCTGACTAGTGGGCCCTCCTGGACCCACTGTCAGTGACTCCCCGCGCGGTCCACGCTGGATGAGTGGAGGCGTAAAACCTCAAGTACGTCTCCTCTGCGTGAAAGTGTAATCCCGTTTGAACCGTTTTTCCTTTGTCTAATTTAAAAAAAACAGATTTTGACCAAATGTTTGACTGGCTTTATCTTTTAAAATATAACTTCAAATGAATTGATTCTTTTTCCTACCTCTCTCAAATTCTGTCTAGTTTATTTTAAGTTTTATTCGGAAATTTTTCAAACACTTTTTTGTGCTGTTTTGAAATTGTGTGTTAATTCCAATATTTTCAAAATAGGATTTTGGAGAGAGGCAGAAAGCTTTCAAAAGTTTTGGAGAGCACCCCCACCTCTCCACACCTTGAAGGCAAGCATTCTGAACCCCGACATAATATCACTGGTGTGTTCGTTGACACGTTTATAACACCACCTCATTTCGGAGAACTTGTTATTTCATGTGATATGATCATATGCATGAATGCATATTAGTGATTTCCATGCTGTTGGAAGTGAACACACTTGTGATGATAATCATCCTCATGTGCCTTGCATGCATGCCGGAAGGAATCCGGAAAAACCTCTGCCTTGGGTAGGCATGAGTTTGTCGCCGGTCTCCGTCGGGTCGGTTATGTCCGGTATGGCATAGTGAGGTATAGTGAGCGGTGATTCTGTTGGTTGAAATATTTTCATTATTCATGTCATGCAGGGAAATTTATAAACCTCCTGAGTCGACCATAGATCGATTCTTATTCCAGTAACCCCCATACTTGTTTCATACTACCACTCGTCTCTACGACAAGTAGAGTACGGTTCAGTAATTTGTCAACTCCTTTCTAGCACACACCGTACAGAGGGGCCGGGATGAGGGTACCACGGCCATGGATTAAAGCCAGACATCCGGTCAGGGGTCATGGGTGTTTTCGGTTGTAGCCGAGGGGGTAGCTTCCCCGGTTTTGCGTGCGGTATAAATTTTGTGATCCCATGCTAATCAAGGTTGTAGCCTCCCCAGTTAGAGTTTTGCTTAACGAGTGTCGTGGGTGATTCCAGACACCGGTGAGTTAAGCTGGTGTGTGCAAGTCAGGTGCGTTTTCATTTAAAAGACCGTAGACGGAATTAGTCCCAATGGACTAAAGGAATCCGTTACTCGTGGGTAAAGAGTACACCCTCTTCAGAGATTAAACCTATTCGAATAGCCGTGTCCATGGTTAAGGACTACAGTCTAGGATGGGTCAAGTGCCGGTCTTAGTATAGGCCTTTGGAGGAGAAAACTGTTAATCCGGAACATGGATTGTGACTTGTGGCTTATGATGATTATAATTATTATTTTTATTACGGACTAACCCCTTTATATCATTTGAAATAGTGACTATCCCTGGGATGGTTTTACCTCCTGGCTATTCACTATATTTAATTTCTTTTAAAGCCCTTTATGTGGTGTCGCTAAGATGCCCGACTGTGGCATGCTTGTTATTTATTTAAATACTACTATGTTATCGCATATTCATAAATAACATGCTTGCATTGCATCAGAGTTTTTATTATCATTTGTGACTGGCGTCATGAGCATAAAATATTTTCAGAACCATCGTTGTTATATTATACCCGTGTTCATAATGTTTACGAGTACATTCAAAGTACTCACTGGCTTGTCCCTGGCTATTGTCTTGGCCAGATTTCTTGCGCGGAGAGGAACGACCGTGATGACAGCCCTGGAACCTAAGCAACGGTGATAGCAGCCTCGCAAAGATAGGAGTTAACCTGGTCAGCTGTTCCAGTGGGAAATGGAGTCCCATAGACGCTGATGATTCACAGACCGCTTCCGCCATCAACCACTAGAAACCATTTGTTGTACTCACAAGCCGGAATGGTCTTGTACTACATGTGTTGTATTTTGCTTGGAATTTCTGTATCAAGTTGGTGCCTCATCATCTAACAGTTATCCTGGGGCTGGTGAGCACAACGGCCATTTTCTGGAATTTAATACCCAGAAAACCGGTCGTGACAAACTTGGTATCAGAGCTAGGCTGACCATTGGCTAATCCTATCTTAGCCAGGTCGAAACACCTAGGAAAACCAACCCACCAGACTCTAGCCAAAACCCCAGCTAAGCTTCCCGTGCAGGATGGCCACATAGTGACCCCGACACTTTTGGCAGTCGGTGCCCAACCTATCAGCCTAGCCCGTCGGTCACGCGCTGGTGACCGACAAATAATCTGTCTTATTCGCAAGCGTGCGAAGGAAGACTCCATTCCCTGTTTCTATAAAAAGGGCACGCTAGCCTCAACACAGCACAGCCCCGGCCATCAACCAAAATACCTTGATGATCCCAGAAGGGCTTCGTCGCCTTTTGGGAACACGCTCCAACGGGATTGTGGCCAACAATCCCCGAGATGGTCATCATCGCTACCCCGACCCTGTAGCCCCTCAACCCCCTCCAGCAGATCACGATGGTCAAAACCATGGAGAAACCTCGACGTCCGCGAGGCAAGCCCGCTTAGATATGAACGAGGTAGACTTAGTCGCTCGAGTAGTACCGAGTCTTAGCATGTCCTCGCCGTGTAACTATGTGATCCTATATCGCCATAATTAAATATTGTTTGCCTGTGCATCCATATTTTTGTTATAAGTCATGCATGAGTATGTTGATGTGCGATTGCATTTTTATCCCGGGCGTAGCTGCCAACCTCGACGACGCAAGTTTGTTCTATGAATAAATCTTTTGTTTCCAGCTCACAGGATAGATGTTTCCAAAACAACTCTTAACAAATCTCGAGGACGAGATTTTCTTTTAAGGGGGGTAGTGTTGTGACACCCCAAAATTTTAACCTTGTTTGATTAAAATTTTGCCAGGAAATTAAAACTCTTATTTTCTTGACTCACTTTTGATTTTTTTGAAACATTTCCTTTCTTATCATCATGGAGTTTTTACCTCAAGTGAAATACTTCTCAATTTTATTGGACTCTCTTACCCTCTCAAATAAAACTTTTCTTTTATCAGAGGGATTAATTATAAAATTATTTCCCTGATCTTTGTTCCTTTAAAAATGGTTTTTCCATGGTTTGTGGTCCTTTTTGAACTACAACCATTTGATAAAATCTTTTAAAAATCCCACCAAAATTTGGAGATGTCATGTGATGTTTCTAAATCACTTTTATGCAAAGAGATATTTCTTTCATTTGACATTTTGAGCTCTATCCCAAATTTTCAAATCTGGTCCAGTGGGCACTTTTACAGTGCAACCCATTTAAATATTTATTTCTAGCTTCCACCAAAATTATGGGATGTTAGTAGCAACATATGATTCAATTTTATGCAAAAACCCAGTGATGTTCTTTGAAAATTTTGAGTGAATCAACCTCTTTTCCACTCTAGTCCAACTTGAGGATTTGTACAGCAACTACTTCTTAAGTTGCTCCTTTACCCTTGAGCTTTCTCCTAATTGTAGTCCTCCATACTAAACCCCTAAGTCCAGGAGCATGCACCCATTGGATCATTTTTGGTTCATGAAGTGATGCCATTTGTCTCCTTTCCAGAATTGAGTTTTTGCAAAACTTGCACTAACAAGTTTCTGTATTTTGCCAACTAACCTCACCACCCTTTTATTCACCTAATGAGACCACCATCTGGAATTTTTGACCACTCCAAGACCTGCCTAGATGCCTCTGGCATTTTGTCAAACACACTGTGGGCATGGACAGATTTGGCATGATTGTAAGTTTGTGTTGCGAACTTTCCCATCTGTCCAAACCAAGTTGTCAAGTAGCCTGCTAACGATCTCTAGCCCAAGCCTGTGGATTTGCATTAGCTCTCTAGCAGTTTTGGCCATCCTGGCATTTCGTCGAGCAGTCGCCGTGCACGCCCGGAGCGCGAGCAGAGCATGCATTTTGCACGTGCTCGCGCCCGAGCCAGCGCGCCCCTGGATAAGCTTCCCCGAGCTCATCCTGATCCTTTCCCACTCGCCACGTCGCGCCAAGAGCCCCGACCGCTTCCTCGCCCCCTGCAGCTTTGTCAGCAAGCTTCTTGGCGACACGCCTGCGGCCGCATCCGCCACCGCCATGGGCAGCACCGCCCAAACCACCACAGCGCGCCAGCTCACCTCCTTCGACAGTGGAGCGTTCGTCGGTAGGTCCTAGAGCCGGCCAGCCACCGCCACGTCGCCCTGCAGTACAGTAGGGCGGTTCGCCGGCGAGCTTATCCACGGCCGCCGCGAACCGACTTGGACGTGCTATAAAGGGAGGTCCCCGGACTCCTCCAAGCACCCAGGCAGCTTTACGCCGTCCTTCTCGCACCCCCTTAGTTGTCAATCGAAGCGAGGAGTTCGTCTTCAACCTCTCCGGTCAGCTCGGCCGCCGCCTCGTCCCGGTCAGTTCCGACGCACCAAGACCTCCCCTGCCCTCCCAAACGCCACTGTCCGACTCCACTTGAACCCGCGGAGCTTCCTAGCCTCCCAGACACAGCTAGGAACCACCATGGCCAGAATCTCCAAATCCACCGAAGCCTCCCCTCCGCCATGGAGCTCGCCGCCGGCGACTCCCTCCACCCCCGGCGACCCTACGACCACCGGAAGGACCGCCTAGGAGTGGCGGATCCATCCCTGCACTCGGATGCCCGCGAAGAACCTCCGTTCGCCGGCGACGACCGCCGGATGTCCCGCCTCTGCTCAGGCAGAGAAGGGGAGGGAGTGGGGACTAGTCAAACCTGACTAGTGGGCCCTCCTGGACCCACTGTCAGTGACTCCCCGCGCGGTCCACGCTGGATGAGTGGAGGCGTAAAACCTCAAGTACGTCTCCTCTGCGTGAAAGTGTAATCCCATTTGAACCGTTTTTCCTTTGTCTAATTTAAAAAAAAAACAGATTTTGACCAAATGTTTGACTGGCTTTATCTTTTAAAATATAACTTCAAATGAATTGATTCTTTTTCCTACCTCTCTCAAATTCTGTCTAGTTTATTTTAAGTTTTATTCGGAAATTTTTCAAACACTTTTTTTGTGCTGTTTTGAAATTGTGTGTTAATTCCAATATTTTCAAAATAGGATTTTGGAGAGAGGCAGAAAGCTTTCAAAAGTTTTGGAGAGCACCCCCACCTCTCCACACCTTGAAGGCAAGCATTCTGAACCCCGACATAATATCACTGGTGTGTTCGTTGACACGTTTATAACACCACCTCATTTCGGAGAACTTGTTATTTCATGTGATATGATCATATGCATGAATGCATATTAGTGATTTCCATGCTGTTGGAAGTGAACACACTTGTGATGATAATCATCCTCATGTGCCTTGCATGCATGCCGGAAGGAATCCGGAAAAACCTCTGCCTTGGGTAGGCATGAGTTTGTCGCCGGTCTCCGTCGGGTCGGTTATGTCCGGTATGGCATAGTGAGGTATAGTGAGCGGTGATTCTGTTGGTTGAAATATTTTCATTATTCATGTCATGCAGGGAAATTTATAAACCTCCTGAGTCGACCATAGATCGATTCTTATTCCAGTAACCCCCATACTTGTTTCATACTACCACTCGTCTCTACGACAAGTAGAGTACGGTTCAGTAATTTGTCAACTCCTTTCTAGCACACACCGTACAGAGGGGCCGGGATGAGGGTACCACGGCCATGGATTAAAGCCAGACATCCGGTCAGGGGGCATGGGTGTTTTCGGTTGTAGCCGAGGGGGTAGCTTCCCCGGTTTTGCGTGCGGTATAAATTTTGTGATCCCATGCTAATCAAGGTTGTAGCCTCCCCAGTTAGAGTTTTGCTTAACGAGTGTCGTGGGTGATTCCAGACACCGGTGAGTTAAGCTGGTGTGTGCAAGTCAGGTGCGTTTTCATTTAAAAGACCGTAGACGGAATTAGTCCCAATGGACTAAAGGAATCCGTTACTCGTGGGTAAAGAGTACACCCTCTTCAGAGATTAAACCTATTCGAATAGCCGTGTCCATGGTTAAGGACTACAGTCTAGGATGGGTCAAGTGCCGGTCTTAGTATAGGCCTTTGGAGGAGAAAACTGTTAATCCGGAACATGGATTGTGACTTGTGGCTTATGATGATTATAATTATTATTTTTATTACGGACTAACCCCTTTATATCATTTGAAATAGTGACTATCCCTGGGATGGTTTTACCTCCTGGCTATTCACTATATTTAATTTCTTTTAAAGCCCTTTATGTGGTCTCGCTAAGACGCCCGACTGTGGCATGCTTGTTATTTATTTAAATACTACTATGTTATCGCATATTCATAAATAACATGCTTGCATTGCATCAGAGTTTTTATTATCATTTGTGACTGGCGTCATGAGCATAAAATATTTTCAGAACCATCGTTGTTATATTATACCCGTGTTCATAATGTTTACGAGTACATTCAAAGTACTCACTGGCTTGTCCCTGGCTATTGTCTTGGCCAGATTTCTTGCGCGGAGAGGAACGACCGTGATGACAGCCCTGGAACCTAAGCAACGGTGATAGCAGCCTCGCAAAGATAGGAGTTAACCTGGTCAGCTGTTCAAGTGGGAAATGGAGTCCCATAGACGCTGATGATTCACAGACCGCTTCCGCCATCAACCACTAGAAACCATTTGTTGTACTCACAAGACGGAATGGTCTTGTACTACATGTGTTGTATTTTGCTTGGAATTTCTGTATCAAGTTGGTGCCTCATCATCTAACAGTTATCCTGGGGCTGGTGAGCACAACGGCCATTTTCTGGAATTTAATACCCAGAAAACCGGTCGTGACAAACTTGGTATCAGAGCTAGGCTGACCATTGGCTAATCCTATCTTAGCCAGGTCGAAACACCTAGGAAAACCAACCCACCAGACTCTAGCCAAAACCCCAGCTAAGCTTCCCGTGCAGGATGGCCACACAGTGACCCCGACACTTTTGGCAGTCGGTGCCCAACCTATCAGCCTAGCCCGTCGGTCACGTGCTGGTGACCGACAAATAATCTGTCTTATTCGCAAGCGTGCGAAGGAAGACTCCATTCCCTGTTTCTATAAAAAGGGCACGCTAGCCTCAACACAGCACAGCCCCGGCCATCAACCAAAATACCTTGATGATCCCAGAAGGGCTTCGTCCCCTTTTGGGAACACGCTCCAACGGGATTGTGGCCAACAATCCCCGAGATGGTCATCATCGCTACACCGACCCTGTAGCCCCTCAACCCCCTCCAGCAGATCACGATGGTCAAAACCATGGAGAAACCTCGACGTCCGCGAGGCAAGCCCGCTTAGATATGAACGAGGTAGACTGAGTCGCTCGAGTAGTACCGAGTCTTAGTATGTCCTCGCCGTGTAACTATGTGATCCTATATCGCCATAATTAAATATTGTTTGCCTGTGCATCCATATTTTTGTTATAAGTCATGCATGAGTATGTTGATGTGCGATTGCATTTTTATCCCGGGCGTAGCTGCCAACCTCGACGACGCAAGTTTGTTCTATGAATAAATCTTTTGTTTCCAGCTCACAGGATAGATGTTTCCAAAACAACTCTTAACAAATCTCGAGGACGAGATTTTCTTTTAAGGGGGGTAGTGTTGTGACACCCCAAAATTTTAACCTTGTTTGATTAAAATTTTGCCAGGAAATTAAAACTCTTATTTTCTTGACTCACTTTTGATTTTTTTGAAACATTTCCTTTCTTATCATCATGGAGTTTTTACCTCAAGTGAAATACTTCTCAATTTTATTGGACTCTCTTACCCTCTCAAATAAAACTTTTCTTTTATCAGAGGGATTAATTATAAAATTATTTCCCTGATCTTTGTTCCTTTAAAAATGGTTTTTCCATGGTTTGTCGTCCTTTTTGAACTACAACCATTTGATAAAATCTTTTAAAAATCCCACCAAAATTTGGAGATGTCATGTGATGTTTCTAAATCACTTTTATGCAAAGAGATATTTCTTTCATTTGACATTTTGAGCTCTATCCCAAATTTTCAAATCTGGTCCAGTGGGCACTTTTACAGTGCAACCCATTTAAATATTTATTTCTAGCTTCCACCAAAATTATGGGATGTTAGTAGCAACATATGATTCAATTTTATGCAAAAACCCAGTGATGTTCTTTGAAAATTTTGAGTGAATCAACCTCTTTTCCACTCTAGTCCAACTTGAGGATTTGTACAGCAACTACTTCTTAAGTTGCTCCTTTACCCTTGAGCTTTCTCCTAATTGTAGTCCTCCATACTAAACCCCTAAGTCCAGGAGCATGCACCCATTGGATCATTTTTGGTTCATGAAGTGATGCCATTTGTCTCCTGTCCAGAATTGAGTTTTTGCAAAACTTGCACTAACAAGTTTCTGTATTTTGCCAACTAACCTCACCACCCTTTTATTCACCTAATGAGACCACCATCTGGAATTTTTGACCACTCCAAGACCTGCCTAGATGCCTCTGGCATTTTGTCAAACACCCTGTGGGCATGGACAGATTTGGCATGATTGTAAGTTTGTGTTGCGAACTTTCCCATCTGTCCAAACCAAGTTGTCAAGTAGCCTGCTAACGATCTCTAGCCCAAGCCTGTGGATTTGCATTAGCTCTCTAGCAGTTTTGGCCATCCTGGCATTTCGTCGAGCAGTCACCGTGCACGCCCGGAGCGCGAGCAGAGCATGCATTTTGCACGTGCTCGCGCCCGAGCCAGCGCGCCCCTGGATAAGCTTCCCCGAGCTCATCCTGATCCTTTCCCACTTGCCACGTCGCGCCAAGAGCCCCGACCGCTTCCTCGCCCCCTGCAGCTTTGCCAGCAAGCTTCTTGGCGACACGCCTGCGGCCGCATCCGCCACCGCCATGGGCAGCACCGCCCAAACCACCACTGCGCGCCAGCTCACCTCCTTCGACAGTGGAGCGTTCGTCGGTAGCTCCTAGAGCCGGCCAGCCACCGCCACGTCGCCCTGCAGTACAGTAGGGCGGTTCGCCGGCGAGCTTATCCACGGCCGCCGCGAACCGACTTGGACGTGCTATAAAGGGAGGTCCCCGGACTCCTCCAAGCACCCAGGCAGCTTTACGTCGTCCTTCTCGCACCCCCTTAGTTGTCAATCGAAGCGAGGAGTTCGTCTTCAACCTCTCCGGTCAGCTCGGCCGCCGCCTCGTCCCGGTCAGTTCCGACGCACCAAGACCTCCCCTGCCCTCCCAAACGCCACTGTCCGACTCCACTTGAACCCGCGGAGCTTCCTAGCCTCCCAGACACAGCTAGGAACCACCATGGCCGGAATCCCCAAATCCATCGAAGCCTCCCCTCCGCCATGGAGCTCGCCACGGGCCACTCCCTCCACCCCCGGCAACCCTACGACAACCGGAAGGACCGCCTAGGAGTGGCGGATCTATCCCTGCACTCGGATGCCCGCGAAGAACCTCCGTTCGCCGGCGATGATCGCCGGATGTCCCGCCTCTGCTCGGGCAGAGAAGGGGAGGGAGTGGGGACTAGTCAAACCTGACTAGTGGGCCCCCTGGACCCACTGTTAGTGACTCCCCGCGCGGTCCACGCTGGATGAGTGGAGGCGTAAAACCTCAAGTACGTCTCCTCTGCGCGAAAGCGTAATCCCGTTTGAACCATTTTTCCTTTTCTATTTTTAAAAAAACAGATTTTAACCAAATGTTTGACTGGCTATATCTTTTAAAATATAAGTTCAAATGAATTGATTCTTTTTCCCACCTCTCTCAAATTCTGTCTAGTTTATTTTCAGATTTATTTGGAAATTTTTCAGACATTTTTTTGTGCTGTTTTGAAATTGTGTGTTAATTCCAATATTTTCAAAATAGGATTTTGGAGAGAGGCAGAAAGCTTTCAAAAGTTTTGGAGAGCACCCCCACCTCTCCACACCTTGAAGGCAAGCATTCTGAACCCCATCATAATATCTCTGGTGTGTTCGTTGACACGTTTATAACACCACCTCATTTCGGAGAACTTGTTATTTCATGTGATATGATCATATGCATGAATGCATATTAGTGATTTCCATGTTGTTGGAAGTGAACACACTTGTGATGATAATCATCCTCGTGTGCCTTGCATGCATGCCGGAAGGAATCCAGAAAAACCTCTGCCTTGGGTAGGCATGAGTTTGTCGCCGGTCTCCGTCGGGACGGTTATGTCCGGTATGGCTTAGCGAGGTATAGTGAGCGGTGATTCTGTTGGTTGAAATATTTTCATTATTCATGTCATGCAGGGAAATTTATAAACCTCCTGAGTCGACCATAGATCGAGTCTTGTTCTAGTAACCCCCATACTTCTTTCCTACTACCACTCGTCTCTACGACAAGTAGAGTACGATTCAGTAATTTGTCAACCCCTTTCTAGCACACACCGTAGAGAGGGGCCGGGATGAGGGTACCACGGCCATGGATTAAAGCCAGACATCCGGTCGGGGGCATGGGTGTTTTCGGTTGTAGCCGAGGGGGTAGCTTCCCCAGTTTTGTGCGCGATATAAATTTTGTGATCCCATGCTAATCGAGGTTGTAGCCTCCCCACTTAGAGTTTTGTTTAACGAGTGTCGTGGGTGATTCCATACACCGGTGAGTTAAGCTGGTGTGTGCAAGTCAGGTGTGTTTTCATTTCAAAGACCGTAGACGGAATTAGTCCCAATGGACTAAAGGAATCCGTTACTCGTGGGTAAAGAGTACACCCTCTGCAGAGATTAAACCTATTCGAATAGCCGTGTCCATGGTTAAGGACTACCGTCTAGGATGGGTCAAGTGTCGGTCTTAGTGTCGGTCTTCGGAGGAGAAAACTGCTAATCCGGAACATGGATTGTGACTTGTGGCTTATGATGATTATGATATTATTTTTATTACGGACTAACCCCTTTATATCATTTGAAATAGTGACTATCCCTGGGGTGATTTTACCTCCTGACTATTCACTATATTTAATTTCTTTTAAAGCCCTTTATGTGGTGTCGCTAAGACGCCCGACTATGGCCTTTCTTTTAAAGCCCTTTATGTGGTGTCGCTAAGACGCCCGACTGTGGCCTTTCTTTTAAAGCCCTTTATGTGGTGTCGCTAAGACGCCCGACTGTGGCCTTTCTTTTAAATCCCTTTATGTGGTGTCGCTAAGACGCCCGACTGTGGCCTTTCTTTTAAAGCCCTTTATGTGGTGTCGCTACACTACTAGGAAAAGGCCTACTAATGGCACACCGGTTTTGCCTACTAATGGCGCACTAACGGTGCGCCATTACTAGCACGCCATTAGAATTTTTTACTAATGGTGCACCACTGGTGCGCCATTAGTATCTGGTATACTAATGGCGCACCTGCGAGTGCGCCATTAGTATGTAACACCATGCGCCATTAGTATGCCTCCCGGGGGGGCCATATGTAACCATGTGCTTTGTCACACTAATGGCGCACTCTGCCACGATGCGCCATTAGTATCCTTTGGCATACTAATAGCGCACTCTGCCTTGACGCGCCATTAGTATTAATATTTGTTTGTTTGTTTTTGCTTTTCTGATTTTTGCACAGGTTACAAAATATATTATTGGACAGAATATAGACAGCAGCACACAGCAACATCAGATTCATCGAATACAATAGAAGATTAGTCTCCGAATACAATTCATCATATTATTCTCCGAATTCAAAAGACCGAACAAAGATAAAACAATACATGTCTTAAGACCGTGATTATCGAGTTTGTCTTCACATTACAAGTCGATATCGATCATCTAAACTACCATCACATAAAAGAGAGTTGTGGTCATCACGATGAGCATCATCGCGATCAAACTGGTCCTCATCCGGTTCCTCCAACGCTCCCTCCTCTCTCCCGCTAGATAGTGGGCATATCTAGATTCGGCCTCTACCCTAGTGGTGTACCCTTTGTAACTGTTACCGCTGAAACGGTGAACCTGTCTCCGACACTCCTCCCAGTCATCGTAGACTCCGGGAACCTTACCCTTGTACATGACATACGATGGCATCTCTATGCACAAGCCAAACAACAGACAATACATAAGCAATATGTAAGTATGCAACAAAAGGATCGAAAGAGAAAAGCAAGACATTAATAGCATGATTCATGGTCCTACTAATAAATAGCATCGATTACATCTAAGTTGAACGACTGTCCAAACAAAAGAGACATACGAATTCATTAAAGTTTAATTACAACATGAGCTAATCAATGTTTCAGAACTACACATCACTACTTTCGACTCGACTCATCGGACATGAGCGTGGATGAAGCCGCCGTCTGTCGTGATGGTCATGAAATCGCGGTCGTTGTCACCCTGCATTTGTAGTGTTTCATCTATCTCACTGTTGGACGGTTGATATCTGACGAAGAACTGCCCCAAGGTATGAAGGACATTTTGATGGATGATGTCCGCAAACTCCGACTGGATGCGAAAGAATTCTTCTCTGATGTCCGCCTCTTGGACTGCCGACAAGCTCGCGGCCCAATCTTTGAGATTATCTGGTAGCAGAAGTTGATGATGGTCCCTTACGATCGCCCGCATGTGATGGAGGGCATAGTAGGCATCCTTCTGACCGCCAGGCGGCTTCTTGACATAGAAGAACTTCGTATTGTGTGAGAACATGTGCTTGCCGTACTTACAAACTGCCCTGGTGAAGGTGCCTCCAGATTTGGCATAGCCGGGGAGAACATCATCAAGAACTTTCTTGACATTTGTGTAGTCTATCTTGGAGTTACAGTTCGGGTCGAAATACGTGGCCATGGAATATTTCGGGCTTAAGAGGATGAGTGTGCAATGTGTGTCACTGCACAGAACACGGAATGTTAGAAAAAAAGAACGATCAAAATCTAAGAAATCATATGTTACGGGGCGGTTAAGGGATGACTTACTCGGGAAAGTAAGCCACAAGGAAGTTATCCTTATCTGGGTTTGCCAGAATGACGCCTTCGAGGTGTGAACTCGCAACTTGGCGGTCCCCGGCGTTGTTCAAGTGCTTGGCATGCATGTAGAAGGGGTCGACTATCATGATGTCCAGGGTCTTGTATCTAATGATTCGCATCTCCATACTCAGTGAAAACAGCCGAACAAAGGTGTAGTGCAGCGGATGAAGGTTAAACATAGCAAAGATGTCATCAAACCGCAGGACGATCGTACCCCCGATGTCGCCATCCGCAAAGCCCTTGCCCTCTTGCACCTTGGCCACGAAAACCGGGTATGCCACATCATTCTCTCTTAGACGCCGCTTCTCCAAAGAAAGAACACTGTTGTGCAGACTCCGCATAGCACCGGTTGCAGCATTCAGCATATTTGGCGGTAGCATCGCCCTACCTGCCACATGCACCCTCATCGAGATATCCTTAGGTGAAGGTGGCCCGCCCTGATCACGGATCGAACTCGGTGCCGGCTGGCTCGCACCGGCGCCCTTGTTAGTCTTTCATTTCCGTCCCTTCTTCTTGATCTCATGTAATGGGACCGAGTTCTGCTCACAGACCGCTTTCTTGAGCGTGTTGGGGCTCATAATATTTTGCACCTCAGCTATCTGAGGCTCGGTGAAGGCGGGAGCTGGAGGCGTCTCCTGAGAACTTAACGGCAGACGACGCCTATTGCAATTGGATTTCTCCGTCGTACCAGCTAGATTGTGGTTGTCTTGGTTGGGTTCTTGAGAAAGAGGCCCGCAGAACTCGTCAGCGTACCCATGTTCGGCAAAGTACTTATCGACTTTGGTAAATGTACCGTCGTCGTTGTCGTCGTCGTCCGGATCCTGTGCCATAGGGCTGTCCGGATCCTGTGCCATGGCCATCATAGGGATGTCCGGCAGGTCCGGTAGCGTTGCGGCGTTCTTGCCATGGCTTGGCGCCGGCACGACTGGCGGTCTTGTCTGTTGGGTGGTGTCCCCCGCCCCCAAACGAATCTGGCTCTTCGGCCAAAGCAGCGGCCAGTTTACGCAGGCGTTGAGGGTCATCTCATCTTCTTCGTCGGCCCCAGCGGGTCGAACCGGAGGTAATAGCTCTTTGCAGCCTGGCAGCACCCGAACCACCTCAACCCTATACACTGTGGGTGGCATCGGATTACCGTGGAACATGCGGTTGCCCGGTTGAACGATTCTGCACTTGGCGACATCGACCAACTCGGCGCCCACGAAGTGCAGAAGAGTGCAAGGAACGTCGGCGGTGCCCTGCGAAAACATGTACAGGGCGTTAGGGATGCCCAGTCAAAGGCAAGGAGATGAAGTCATCGGCCGAGAGGCTTAGTTTCCGTGATGCCGTCGAGCTCGGCTAATGTCGAGGCACCGCCAACAGCGGTCATGCAACTGATGGAGGGGGAGCTTGCTGGCGAGGTGCCGGCCGGCGTACACTCGGGTGCATTAAGCTCCAATGCCCGTGCCGGCGCCGGAGACACGAATACCGCCTCCGCCGGAGACACCAATGGCGCCGCCTGCGCGTAGTGCGAGTTGCTGGACGTGAAGCTGGGAACCGAGGGAGGCCCCTGTTGGCCGCCCGCAATCCACGTCGTCAGCCCATGAATCAATGTAGGCACCATGGCGTTGAGCTTCATTCCCAGTTGTTGTTCTACTTGCTCTTGGACAAGCTCAGGAATCCGCGCCACTTGTGCCTTGAGTGCTTCAACCTCGCGCGTCTGGCTTTCCGAGCTGGCCTTTTTCTCCTTCCGCACACCAGCGGTATAGTATGACCCCCATTTTGTGGACAAGCCTTTGCCGGCCACACGACCAGCTGACATCGGCTTAGTGAGCTTATCCTTGCTTTTCATTATGTTCAACGCCCTATTTAAAGGGCTGTCGAAAGGGGAGCTCTGAGACGACCCCGCGCTACTGCTTTCAGTTTCCTGCGAAAGGAACGTGAACCATTTAGAAATATTGGGGATTAGTTAGAGTGCAACCATATGGAGCTAATTACGCGGGGGTGTATTCCTTACCAGAACAAGCTCAAGCGCCCTGGTCTTCGGATCCGTGGTAAGCTCCTTTGTTATCGGGTCCTCCTTGTACCGGGCCCTGACATAGTTCCTGGTCTGCTTGTTATTGCTGTATTTCTCGAAGCGGGGCGGTAGGCCTTGCTCGGCACGCTCCGCGTCCTCCTTGTCCCATATAGGCTCCGCCACTCTGTAACCGCCGGGACCGAGTTTGTGTTCCCCTAAGTTCAACTCCCGCATTTTCCCCCACTGACTTGATTCGGTGGTTGCACTGCTCTTGCACTTTATCTTGAACTCCTTGTAGTCATCTTCGCTCATCAAAGGATATTTCGCCTTGATCTTCTGATAACTATCACCTTTATCAATCATTCTCTTCGCCGCGCTTCTCCAAGTAGACAGGGCCGTGCTCGTCTTCGTGAGGGCGGCACTGTTCACTTTATTCCCTGAGACGCGTGTGTTTTCAAATTCGGCGGGGAACTTGTATCGTTCGTGCAGCTTCGTGAAGAGGAGGTTGCGCAAATTCCCTCGGTCCTTATGCCTAAGGTTCTCGATGTTGATCGAGATGGTGCTCCAGAGAATGCACCCGAGCTGAACCGAGTACCCCTTGACTATATGTTTGGGCTCCGTTGGATTCTCGTCGGAGTCCACTTGAGTGAATTCCTCCTTGAGGGTGCGGAGCGCATTCGTGCGCCGGTCCTTCCTTTGCTTCTTCGGTTGGCTGCCATCTATGTGTGCGCCTCCATCATCAGTGGTGGCATCCTCGGCGGCACCATCAGTGATGTCATCCCCGATGCCACTAGGGGTTGTGTAATCAGGATCGGTGTCTTCCACGGTGTCCTCATAGCGGTGAGGTTGTTCCTCCATCTCTGGGACAGCTCCCAGAATTGCTTGCCGCCCGAACCACCGGCCTCATTGTTGTGGGCCATGTTTCGCTCTAAATAGGAAAAAAGTTTGGTCAAAAAGTTGGTTATTGTCAAGGAACAAGATCATGGTCTCATCATTTAGGGTTTGTCGACACCGAGGCACCCTAAAAGCCTAAGCTTTCATCATTTAGGGTTTGTCGACGCTGAGGCACCCTAGGTTGGGCCTAATCACTTGGCACTAATCACTTGGCTCTATTGCCACCTATGGTTTAATGCAGCAAGAATGGCGGGGCATTTGATCCTACTTAACTAAGTACTAAGATACCCCGGTCCATGCATTAGTCGCAAGTACCCCATATGTCCTATTTTTAGCAAAGTCATGCTAAAATTTCAGCATGACCTTTGCTGAAAATAGGACATATGGAGTACCCGAATTTGCTGGAATGGAAGTTAATCAACATTCCGGCAAACTCAAGGGCCTCTCGGGGTACCTGCAAATTCATCACGACATGATGGTCGGAGACAAAACCCAGCAAACTAGCAAGATGATCATCATCTTTGCAAGATAGTAGCTCAAGTTTTTGACAGTAGCCTCTGAAGAAAACAGCATTGCAACATTCAAGTTCACAGGATAAAAAAATCATCCACATTCACCAACCCACATGATGTTAAAACCCACATGAGCTGTAAACAGACTTAAAAAACCCAGATGATTTTATAACTGTATACACTGAACATGATGATACCAAATGGCAAGGAAAATTGTATCACTCTAGATTAGTGTAGCCACTATCTAACAAAACCAGAATGTTAACAAAATTACACCATGATGATACCAAATTCTTGTAGCAGTACAGTGAGTTCACAGGATAAAAAAATCATCCACATTCACCAACCCAAACTGGTGGAGATACAGCAAACCAGAACCTCCCAGGTTTCTGCCATTTTATTTTTCCCACCGTATATGTTTTTTGGATTCATGTCATGGTACTTGCTGTCAAACCAAGTATTTTCTTTCTACATAATTTTCAGAACTGGTTTAACCACCGCAGGATAAAACAATGCATCCAAGACTGGGCTTAGACTAATATCCTCATAGCATAATCTGACATCAAGAAAATATTATAAGAACAGTGAAAATGTATGTTCACTGCAAATGAATATGGACCAAATGAATATGGACCAAGTATCCTCTAAAATGCATCTAAATGCAAGCTCAGAGATTTGAACATTTGGAAAACCCTAGCTACTTAATTCTCCAACCCCCTTTCCTTGTCCAAATTTCTCCAACCCCCAACCCTAGAACACATCAGAAGGAAATAAAGAGGGGGAAGAGGGGGACGCGGCTCGGGTGCTCACTTGGGAGGTCGAGAGCGACTCGGGGCAGCCGGAGCTAGTCGAGGCGGCGCGAATTCAGCGTCGAGCGGTGGCGCTCCTCCTGGGCAGGCTGCACGGTCGAGGGCGTCGAGCGGTGGCGGTCCTCCTGGGCGTCCGAGCTCGTCCGGGTCCTCATAGTCAAAGAGGAAGACGGCGGCGGTCCTTCTGGGCAGGCCGCGCAGTGTTGGACGGCGAGCAGGTCGAGGGCGTAGGCGGGGCCGCGGGGGGAGGGGGCGCTTGGGCGGGAGGACGTCGAGGGAGGCGGCGCTCGGCTCAGGAACGGTGAGGGAGGCGGCGAGGGAGGCGGCGCTGGGCTTGGGGACGGCGAAGGAGGCGAGGGGGCCAGCGAGGGGGGCGGCGAACACGGGGAGCAGCGGGTGAGATCAATGAGGCAGGGGAGAGATTAGAGAGATTGGGGATTTAGTGTGGGGGGAAGCTTTCTAATGGCGCACCACCCCCTCATGCGCCAGAAGTACGACTATTCTAATGGCGCACCACCCCACGATGCACCATTAGAATTTTGTTTTAATCTAGCCCACTAGCCCTATCTACAACCTAGCCCTATCTACAAAAGAACCCACCCACTAGGCCGACTGGTCAGCACGCAGCACACACACCAGGAGGTCTTGGGTTTGATTCCCAGGCTCCCCAATATTTTTTAATGCATTTTAAATGTTGTTTTTATATTTATTTGTGTTTACATATGTTCAAACTTGTTTAAATCATAATAGTAATTTGAAAAGTGCCCATGAAATTTGAGTGTCCTCATGATTTCAAAAAGTGTCTATGAAATTTAAAAATATTCATGATATCAAAAAGTGCCCATGAAATACAATCGAGAAATGAAGACTACGATTTAAATACAATCGATCTTAGCTAGCTATCTGTTCACAATCTTCTTGCCCTTCTTTTTCGCAAATGGAGTTCTTCTGTGGAACGGACGTCCTTTAGGTAGGGTGGTCCTTCTTCTTCTTGTGGTGTGTGCTGCTACTTCATCATCGTCGTCATGTTCGATCTTCGGGTCGCCGTACTTGTCGAAGTCTTGCTCATTGGCTACTCCATCCATTCCGATGATCTTCCTTTTGCCTCTCCTCACGACAACATGACTGGGCTTTGGCGGGTCGGTAATGAAGAAGCATTGGTCCACTTGGGAAGCCAGTACCCATGGCTCATTTTTCGTGGTGACGTTTACGCCCGCGGTCTTGGATTTGGCTTCGGGTATAACCATGGTGGTGAAATATCGGTCTTCTTTTAGGACGCTCTTGGCCCATCTGACACGGAACATCGGCACCTTCTCTCCAGCGTAGCTCAGCTCCCAGATCTCCTCGGTCCTTCCGTAGTATCTGTCCTTGCCCTTACCGGTGTAGGATTCCATCGTTACCCCGGAGTTCTGATAACCATCGCTCTTCATGTCCTTGTCCTCGGTGTAGAATGTGTAGCCGTTGATATCGTACGCCTCATAGGTCATCAGGTTGTGCTCGGTGCCCTATGACAAGGCGAATATGAGTTGTTCTTCCGCGGAAGAATCCTCATGTAAAGGGTACGACAGAAGCTTCTGCTTGAACCAACGCGTGAAACATGAGTTGTGCTCTTTGAGTATATCTCCGTCTGTCCTCT
This sequence comes from Triticum dicoccoides, assembly GCF_002162155.2. Classification (NCBI taxonomy): domain Eukaryota; kingdom Viridiplantae; phylum Streptophyta; class Magnoliopsida; order Poales; family Poaceae; genus Triticum; species Triticum dicoccoides. The sequence goes on from NC_041385.1 coordinate 101,024,567, forward strand.
GTTGGCCTCGGTCATTGTACGTCTTCTCAATAAAGGTTTTGTGCTCTACCACCCAAGGATCGACCACGTCTATGTGTTATAGCGCGACTAGGTTTGCTCTTTCAAAGTTAGCGAGTCGACCCTCGAAGTCGACATGCATTTCGCAGCGACCCTCACGGTGACCCCATCCAGCGAGCCTGCCGAGGTGCCTGTTGACAGGCAGACCAACGGGGTTCTCGATGCCTAGATAATTCGTGCAGTAGGAGATGCACTCTTCAGTCAGAAAGCCCCTGGCTATACTTCCCTCTGGACGTGACATGTTCCGAACGTATCCTTTGATGACACCATTCATCCTTTCGAACGGCATCATGCTGTGCAGGAACGTCGGCCCGAGTTGGATGATATCCTCCATGATATGGACCAGCAGATGCACCATAACATCGAAGAATGCGGGCGGGAAGTACATCTCAAGCTCGCATAGTATCACCACGATCTCTTCCTGTAGCCTTCTGAGTTGCCTCACGCCAATCGACTTCCGAGAGATGACGTCGAAAAAGATGCATAGGCCAAATAGCGTTTCACGGACGTGCGCGTCCATGATCCCACGGATTGCAACTCGAAGTATCTGCGTCATCAGCACGTGACAGTCGTGAGACTTCATCCCGTTGAACTTCTGCTTCGCTGGGTCTAGGTATCTGCTTATCTTCCCCGCGTAACCGTAAGGAAGTTTTACTCCTAGGAGGCAGGTGAAAAACTGCTCGATCTCCTACTAACTTAGAGTGAAGCATGCGGGAGGGTAGTCATTTCTGGTCTTCTTGGCCTTTTTGCCTTTGCGACGACTTTCTGTGTCCTGCTTCGCCTCATCATCATCATCATCATCATCATCATCATCATCATCATCATCATCATCATCATCATTAGCGTGAAGCTCCTGCCTGATGCCCATTGATTTCAAGTCTGCCCTTGCTTTCGGCCCATCTTTGGTCCTCTCTGGCATGTGGAGCAGGGTACCAAGCAGACTCTCGCACACGTTCTTCGTGATATGCATGACATCAAGGCTGTGAGGCACATGGTGGATCTTCCAGTACGGCAAGTCCCAGAAAATAGACCTCGTTTTCCATACCTTCAGCAGCGGCTCTGGCGCCTTTCGCCTCTTTCCTGGCTCTGGCGCCTTTTGCTTCTTTCCCGGCAGTGGTCAGTCTTTCCAAATTTTCAACAACTCGTCTATTTCCTCGCCACTCCTCGTACACTGGCATTTTCGGGGTTCGGTTTCACCATCGAACAGATCCTTGCGTTTCCTCCACGGGTCATCATCGCGAAGCCACCTTCGATGTCCCATGAACACGGTTTTCGAAGACCCGGGATCTCTATCTAGCTGGCGATACATTGTGTCATCCATGCACCTTACGCATCCAGAAAATCCGTGGACTACCTGCCCCGCGAGATATCCGTAACCAAGATAGTCGTGCACCGTCGTGAGCAGTGCGGCTCTCATAGGGAAATATTCTTTCTCTGCGGCGTCCCACGTATTGGCTGGCATTTTCCACAGCGTGTCTAGCTCCTCCTTCAGCAGCCCCAGATACAGATTGATGTCGTTCCCTGGTTGTTTCGGCCCTTCAATTAGCATACTCATGTGAATGTACTTCCTCTTCATGCACAACTAGGGGGGGAAGGTTGTACATCCACACAAACACAGGCCAGGTGCTATGTGTGCTTCTCTGGCTGCCAAACGGATTGACTACATCGGTACTCGCGCCCAGCACGATGTTCCTTGGATCCTTCCCAAATTCTGGGTATTCGAAGTTCAACGCTTGCCACTGGCTCGCATCCTTAGGGTGACTCAACATCTTGTCTTTTTTATTTATCTTCGGATCATTTCCGTCATCTTCCCGCTTCTTCTCCTCCCTATCCGCGTGCCAAAGCAGGAGCTTTGCTACCTTAGGGTCCGTGAAATACCGCTGCAGACGAGGAGTGATCGGAAAGTACCACACCGATTTTCGGGGAGCTTTCTTCCTCTTCTTGTATCGAGTGACGCCGCACACCGGACATATGGTAGACTCCGCGTGCTCGTCCCGATAAATGATGCAATTGTTCATGCACACATGGTATTTCACGTGTGGTAAATCCAAAGGACACACGATTTTCTTCGCCTCCTCGAAACTGGTCGGGCACTTGTTCCCCTTGGGAAGACGTTCGTGCCAGAATGACATGTTCTCGTCGAAGCATGCGTCGGTCATTTTGTGTTTTACCTTCATCTCCAGAGCCATGAGTGTTACTTTCAGGCGGGTATCCTCGGGCCTGCATCCTTCATACAATGGAGTAACCGCGTCTATCTCCAGTTGATCCAGCTTGACTTTCTCTCGGGCGGCAGCTCTTGCATTATCCGTATGCTTGCGAAGCAGCTCTTGAATATGAGGGTCCTGCACCCAGCCTCCATCGTCGTCTGCTCCGGCATCTTCATCTTCATGATCATGCCCTTCGACTTGATCTTCCTCATCATCATGTACGACATCTTCTACATGATGATTGTGTACATCATCACCGTCGTGATCACGTCCTAGAGATTCTTCGTCTTCTCGCCCGCCCTCGCCACGGTGGTTGTCTTGTTGCCCTTCCTCATTTCTTGCCCGGCCCCCATGGATGACTTCATAGTCATATTCATCACCTTGCCACCGATAGCCATCCATGAAACCACGCAAGAGCAGGTGGTCCCGCACCTGCCCGGAATCCGGGTCCGCAATAAGGCTCTTCAGCTTGCATCTTCGACACGGACATCTTTTCTCCGTCTTGTTCTTTTGAAGCATCTCGGCCTTCACGGAGCTCAAAAAACTATTCACGATGCCTTTGGTCATCGTGCGGACCATGGTCGCCTGCGGGGTAGAGCAAAACGATATTTTAGAACCAAGAAAAAATTTGGCTTGGCCTTCCCTAAAAATAGGACCAAAAAGAATGCATAGTGCCAAAATTCTCACCAAAACAGAAATGAATCAACATTCCGGCAAAATATTGGCAAACACAAACATATATGCAACACCACAAACACAAGCAACACCACAAACATACATAGATCTATCTAGGCCACAAAAAGTGCATGTGCACGTTGTTGGAGCGAGTTAGGGAGAAAAAAAGTAGATCTACATCATGAAGATAGATTTCCCCTTACATACCTATCAAAAAAAGGTGATTTCACCACTTAATTTTGATAAATCTATGGTGGAAATGAGGTGAGGAGGAGGAGGCAGCCGAGACAAGCTTGGAGGAGGAGGTGGAGAGAATGAAGTGGGGAAAGTGAGTGGGTAGGTGGGCTGTCCAAAACATCTTGTTCGTCTCAGGTTACTAATGGCGCACCACCACAAAATGCGCCATTAGAAACCCTGGTTACTAATGGCGCACCGGCAGGTGGTGCGCCATTAGTACTTTTTGCAGAAAAGTAAAAAAACATATGTATACTAATGGCACACTGTGGTAAAGTGCGCCATTACTACTTTAAACTAGTAATGGCGCACTTTGGCATAGTGCGCCATTAGTAGGTTTGCAAAAAAGTAATAAAAATATATATATACTAATGGCGCACTGTATTGGTCGTGCGCCATTACTAGTTCCAACTAGTAATGGCGCACTTTGACGTCCATGCGCCATTAGTTTGTATGAAAAAATGGGGAAAAAATCAATAGTAGTGGCGCACTATGAGCACAGTGCGCCATTAGTGTCTTCCACACTAATGGCGCACAAGCAACCGGTGCGCCATTAGTATATAGTAGTGGTGCACTGCTTGCCTGGTGCGCCATTAGAATCAGTCCTATCTATAGCCCTTTTCCTAGTAGTGCTAAGGCGCCCGACTGTGGCCTTTCTTTTAAAGCCCTTTATGTGGTGTCGCTAAGACGCCTGACTGTGGCCTTTCTTTTAAAGCCCTTTATGTGGTGTCGCTAAGACGCCCGACTGTGGCCTTTCTTTTAAAGCCCTTTATGTGGTGTCGCTAAGACGCCCAACTGTGGCATGCTTGTTATTTATTTAAATACTACTATGTTATTGCATATTCATAAATAACATGCTTGCATTGCATCAGAGTTTTTATTATCTTTTGTGACTGGCATCATGAGCATAAAATATTTTCAGAACCATCGTTGTTATATTATACCCGTGTTCATAATGTTTGCGAGTACATTCAAAGTACTCACTGGCTTGTCCGTGGCTATTGTCTTGGCCAGATTTCTTGCGCGGAGAGGAACAACCGTGATGACAGCCCCGGAACCTAAGCAACGGTGATAGCAGCCTCGCGAAGATAGGAGTTAACTTGGTCAGCTGTTCCCATGGGAAATGGAGTCCCATAGACGCTGATGATTCACAGACCGCTTCCGCCATCAACCACTAGAAACCATTTGTTGTACTCACAGGCCAGAATGGTCTTGTACTACATGTGTTGTATTTTGCTTGGAATTTCTGTATCAAGCTGGTGCCTCATCAGCTAACAGTTATCCTGGGGCTGGTGAGCACAACGACCATTTTCTGGAATTTAATACCCGGAAAACCGGTCGTGACACAGGACGAGGGCCGACGGGGGCGGATACCAAAACCAACACACTAAATAATAAGAAGCAGTAATAAAAGAAAGAAAATTATACAAGTATCTATACAAACATACAAGTAAGAATTTTTTCCTTTCAGAAAGAAGATAAGAACAAGAGGCTCACCACGGTGGTGCCGGTGACAAGATCGGCGCGGGCGATCGACGGCGGTGAAGACGGTGACGGGACGTGATGGACCGCTAAACCTCGACAAATATTGAGGAAAATGGAGCTTGGAGGTCGAGCTTGGAGAGGAGAAATCTTAAGTAGTGTGGCTTGGGCATTCCATCGAACACCTGGTGTGCATAGGAGGTGATCTAGAGCACCACAAAGCTCCCCCTCACCGGCCAGGAAAAATAGAGCAGTGGGAGTGCTCTGCTCGCGGGCGAGTGGTTTAGATAGGCAACTCATTGGTCCCGGTTCGTGGCACGAACCGAGACTAAAGGTCACCCTTTCGTACCGGTTCATGCCACGAACCGGGTCCAATGGAGGTGGGCCAGGAGCAAGGACAATTGGTCCCGGTTCGTCCAACCAACCGGGACCAAAGGTCCCAGACGAACCTGGACCAATGCCCCCACGAGGCCCGGCAGGCCCCTGTCCTCACGAACCGGGACCAATGGGCCCATGGGTACCGGTTCGTGATTGAACAGGGACTAATGGGCACACCTGACCCAAACGTATGCCATGTTTTGTACTAGTGGGGCTATGGAGATGCCCATTAATAGATATCAATGTGAGTGAGTAGGGATTGCCATGCAACGGATGCACTAGAGCTATAAGTGTATGAAAGCTCATCAAAAGGAGCTAATTGGGTGTGCATCCAACTTGCTTGCTCACGAAGACCTAGGGCAATTTGAGGAAGCCCATCGTTGGAATATACAAGCCAAGTTGTATAATGAAAAATACCCACTAATATATGAAGGTGACAACATAGGAGACTCTCTATAATGAAGATCATGGTGCTACTTTGAAGCACAAGTGTGGTAAAGGATAGTAACATCGCTACTAGGAAAAGGCCTTCTAGTGGTGCACCTGTTTTGCCTACTAATGGCGCACTACAGGTGCGCCACTAGCACCACGCCATTAGAATTTTTTACTAATGGTGCACCACAGGTGCGCCATTAGTATACCAGATACTAATGGCGCACCAGTATAGCCCACAGTGCGCCATTACTATCTGACTTAGTAATGGCGCACCACATAGAAGTGCGCCATTACTAACAATTTTGTTTCAAATATTTTTTCAGGTTTTTTTTTCAAATTCTTTGTTTCAATTATTTTTTTCAAATTTTTTATTCGTTTTTTTCTTAATCTCGGGTCACTATGGCTTAATCTCAGGTCAATATGCTTAATCTCAAGTCAAATCGGACTAAGTGGTCAAACTTCCTGGAAGGTCACCCAGCCTCATACTACTCCAGCCCGAGCACGCTTAACTTCACAGTTCTATCCAACCCCAGCACCACCTCACTTAACAGGCACTTGTTGATATATCTATCATATCAATCCTATTATACCTTGTTGATGTCTAGGACTTTATTCATGTTCATGAGTATGATGAAATTTTGAAAAACATTTCGAACTTCCCGGTCATATTACATATCATTTTTTGAACAAACAATCCAAAAAAAATTCAAAACCAATTTTTTTTTCTGTTACTAGTGGCGCACCTAGCAAACGGTGCGCCACTAGTAAGTTTGAAGTTTTTTGAATTTTTTTGCCTCTAGATCTTGAAAGCCCCGTAACTTTTTTCTGTTAAGTTTTTGAGAATTTTGAAAATGCTTAAATTCGGATATAACTTCTCGAGTAGATGATTTTTCATATAAAAAACTTTTTAATCTGAGTTCGTATGCAACCAGCCATGGGAGGCGGGAGCAGGCGGAGCCGACGGGATGGTTTGGTTTGGGCGGCTGGAGTAACAAGAAGACAAGAGATAGAAGATACACGATAGATGTTGGATGTCAATCCAACGGCTGTTAGGCAGAATAATTTGTTGACTGGCTAATAAGTCGACACCACCTTGGATAGGCTATTTCCTCACGGGTCCCAAATATCAGAATCCAAATCTGTCATGGTCATGCAGCCTTTCCTATGAAAATTTACAACCCATTTGATGTGCTATTTCGAAATAAGTTTGTGGGTGCTAGTGGGGGCTAATCACTTGGCTTCTGTAATGCACAGTGAGCTCAAGCAGCCGGCGAGAGTGATGTTATTTCCCTTGGTTGGGATTTGTTACAATATTTCACTCTCAATTAAATGAATTGCAAGCCATTTGCCTTGTTTCAAAGAAAATATGACAGCCACAGCCGAGTTGAAAAGGGAAAGAACATCTAACTCCAGCTTACAAACTATACAAAAGCACGAGGGTTAATTGTTCATCAGGTTTACACAAACCCCAGGTTGAAAAGGGAAACAACACGTAACTCCAGCACTGTTCTCGACAGTCACAGTCAAATGGATAGGCCAGGTCCATAGAATGAACATCCCGAGTCTTAAAATTTACTGGATTATGACCACAATATGTTGTAAATAGAAATCCGACACGTTCTGAAGCTCTTTTGCCCACTAGAAACTCCTTTTTTTGCTCTTTGACATACCCATCCGTCAAAACCATGCTGCTGATAAACTTAAGCCTGATGGACAATAGTAACTTCGCATTCAGCAGGAAGAATGTGACAAATCTAGTGTTTGCGAATCCACCGATTGGTTATAACTTTATTACCCCATCCTGTTGCTTAAATAGACATGAATATTGAAACCAGTTATGGTCTAAAAAAAGAGTGTCATTTGGGTGCCCGTGAAGATTCAAAGCATTGCAGCAAGCCAGTAATCGTGTTCAGATCAAAACTAGTCATTTGGATATATAAGATCTTGATAGAATCCAGCACCATTGATAGACCATCCATGGAGGAACTATTCATTGAGCATAGAACATAATATTGGTACAAAATGTGTACTCCAAGATGATATATAACTTATGCGCAGAAATTTAAAGTGCATCTTATTGTTACAAGTGTAGATGATAATATAAAGTACCTGAAGAACTGTGGAGCGAAACACCATATTGAAATGAGCACAGAGATCATGTATTACACGAAGGTCTCCTGCTTAGGCGCAGAGAGGATGGTTATTTGCAATGGTGAAAAAGAGAATCAATGATCAACCTTTGAAGCGAAGGGGCATCTTGGATGATGAGTTGCCTTCCGTTAAAAGAATTTCCAATTCTTACAAGGTTAGGCAACTTCATTTGGAGACAACTGATTCTAACTGTGAAAACAAGCGCCAAGCACTCCAGGGCAGGGGAAACTTGAGTGGATGATGCTGTGCAATGAGGCCTACAATATACGAACCCGCACAAGTGAAAGTTTCTTGAGAAATGGGAGTTGAAGGTTTAGTACTAGATTGTCTGGTAGGTAGCACAACGCAAATGTGGCGGTGTGGAGAGAGGAGGAAAACCGCGAGATGGACATCGGTGCTGAGGGCACAAGTACCTGGCGTTCGGTATGTGGTAGGTGATTTCCACGGGAATAGTAGAACTCAAGCAGCTGAAGGTCTATGAATTCAGGGGATTTCAGCCAGGCGTCCACCATGCAGGGCATGGTATGCTTGCTCAGGTAGCATGACGGGATGCAGAGGCTTTGAACGGAGCCCTGGTCGGAGGAGATGATGGCTCTGGGATCTCAAAATCATTGAAGAGAGATAGCTGACGACAGTCGAGATTAAGGGGCACGGCGCAGCATATAGGGCGCGACCGAATTGAGAGGACTTGGGTGCGGCAGCATTCCTTGGTCGGGAGAAGCGATATGATCTCCCCAAAGATGGTGTCCGGGAGATCGCTGATGTGGTCCAACCAAGATTCTACGGGTTCCTGCGATCTGGTTGGGGCAGGGTCGGCGCTTCTCCCCGCGCTGCCGGGTGCGGGATCTACAACAGGCGTCGCCACTGGTGAGAGCCTCATCTTCTTGGCGCTGGGGTCAGCCGACTCCATTTTCCTCGAGGGCATCGCGTCGCGCTCACGTATCTTAGCAGAGTAACTAATGACAAGCCTAGTTGTAGTGCGAGTGAAGAAGAAGGGGAGTTGGGGTTTTTCTGTACTTGTTAGGAAGAAGGGGATCTAGGCTTTTCTGTAGGAGTGAGGTGAGGAATTCGAGGGTACGAGTGGAGCGAGCTAACGTGAGCTGGGTGGGAGTGAGGAGGAAGAAGAGCACCCAGGTTTTTTTGGGGGGTGGTGTGCTGGGTGTTGGTAGCGCCTCTCATTCAGTAAATATATGGGCTTTTGAATTGATTTTACTATTTACTAGGGTGGATGGGCTTTTTTGTCTTGGGCCCAGAGAAACAATTACTACTAGTATAGTGGAGACACTCTACAGCTACCCATAAAAACAATTACTACTAGTACAGTGGATACACTACCACTTCTGGCTCCTCCTAGGTCATCGAAACGTCTCCCTCTACTAAATGCCATTATACTTTTGTTCACCGACATGCGGGTGATGCAGCGCGCAGGCCCAAATGCCATCCACCAAATTAGAAGGCAGTATGCAGGCGGAGAGTCACCCCGGTCGTAGCATGGCAGTAACGAGCCGTCGTATCACAAAACCGCACCTCCCCGTAGTCTAAGTTTGACGGACGAAGCAACCATCATTTCACTGTTGGCTGAATCCCCTTCTCCCTCAACGTCTTCAAGAAAGGTAACAGTCGCATCTGCCACTGTTCTTCTCTCCAAACGAAGGGAGGGTAAACGGATCCGTGATGTTGGTATATTTTCGTTCAGAGAAAAAAAAGAACTTTTGCAAAGCAGTAACCGATCCTCCCTCTCTTTTTTGTTTCATTGTCATTGCGATTGTGTTTTCCTTTCAGTGGTCTCCTAGTATGTATCAGTTTCATGATGTACCAAGGAGAACCAGGCAAAGATCTACCAATATTGGAGCAGGCGTGGGAGGCTGATCCCCACGAGACAGAGAGCTCCAAGAAGATGGAGGCAACCACCG